>NC_091753.1:29538835-29711335 GCF_043380555.1 Nothobranchius furzeri
AAATAAAATGAATAAAGGTGCATTGTAATACATCGCCACAATCTAAACTCTCCCAGAGTTACTACAAGGACCAGTTTGGTGTGCCACCCCAAAATTTCTTTGACCCAGTCTGGCCACCAATATCAACATTTTCTGGAGGTGCCCCTGCTGATAGGGCGCAGTAAAAACCCAAACCATTGCAAGCAAGCTGTATTTTTGTGTTTTTGAGAAAGACCCTACCAATGGACGGCCGTTAGGCTGAAAAAGCCTTGAAAGTATAAAATTTGAACGAGTACTTGGTTAGATCGTTCAGCCTCCAGCTAAATAACAAGCACACCAGACTCCATTAAGCAGTTTGTATCTTTGGTTTTAAAGGGTTAGACTAAATGGACTGTTCAGAATCAGAATAGGTTTATTGCCATTCTCAGTGAACAAACAATTCACAAACTAGGAACTTGCTTCGGTACTAATGTGCTACATATAACATGAATAATAAGATTAACCCTTTGATGCATAATGGTCACTACAGTGGACAGGTACTCAAAATTGTTATTTATTTATTTTTGCTATTAAGCACAGCTGTTGAAGACTTTATTGCATTTGAGCCCCTCCATTTGGACTTCAGTAAGTCAAGCCAACATATTTCATGTTCAGATTGCACGTTGTCCACTGAGGTGGACTTGTAATAAACTATGTGTAAATTAAATGTTACAAAAAATATGTAAATATGAAATTTGTTTCATTCACACCTAAAGATGAATGAAAAAAAATTGTTTAAAAAATCATGGTTGAAGATTTCATAATTCATGCATCAAAGGGTTAAAAATAGAATAAAATAGAATAAAATATAATAAAAAAAACTAGAATAAAACTTTCAGCTATAAAAAATGGCAGGTAATGGTAACATGGCCAATAACGTGAGGTTGTGTCGAGTACAGAAGACCAGCATGGTTGTGTGTTTATAAGCTGTTCACAAGTCTTAACGGCAGATGGAAAGAAGCTGTTCTTCCAATCCAATCCAGTTTTATTTATAAAGCGCATTCACAAGGCATTACAACCAAACAAGGCGCTGTACACTAAAAATGTTAGTTAATTAAACCGGCGTTATACAAACATGTCGAACACAGATAAAAGATAAAAAGGAAATACAACAAAATTCCCAAAAAGAACAGCTAAAAATCAATAAGACACAGGGAGAATAAAAATTAGAAAAACATTTTAAATAGAACCTCAATAGTATGGAAGTTGATACTGTAAAGTCCATTTTTAAACAATGCAGATGTCAGTGATGGTCATAATTATGTTGTATAAGCTAGGTTGAAGTAGTGAGTTTTCAGGCGTGATTTAAAAATGCTAGCTGTTGGTGCTTGCCTCACTAGCAGTGGTAATGTGTTCCACAGCTTGGGTGCACAGACAGAGAAAGCCCTTTCTCCACGGCTTTTTAAACGAGCATTCGGAACAGCTAGGAGGAGCTTATCTTCAGACCTGAGAGCACGCGGCGGGTTGTAGTAATGGACAAGTTCACACAGATATGGAGGAGCTTGATGGTTCAAGGATTTGTAAGTCAGAAGCATAATTTTGAAGTTTATCCTGAACTGCACGGGCAACCAGTGGAGAGATTTCAGATTTCTTATGGCGGAAGGTTCTGGTCTGGATGGACCGTAACCTCCTGCCTGAGGGAAGCGGCTCAAAAAGTCTGTGACCCGGGTGCGAAGGGTCAGCTGCTATCCAACCTGCACGCCCCCGAGTTCTGGAGACGTACAGGTCCTGGAGAGATGGAAGGCTGCAGCCAATCATCTTCTCAGCAGAGCGCACAATGTGCTGCAGTCTATTTTTGTCCCTCACCGTGGCTCCAGCATACCACACAGCGATGGAGGAGGTGAGGATGGACTCAATGATGGCCGTGTAAAACTGCACCATCATCTCGGCCGGCAGCTTGGCCTTTTTCAACTGCCGCAGAAAGTACATCCTCTGCTGGGCCTTTTTGAGCAGGGAGCTGATGGTTGGCTCCCACCTAAGGTCATGTGTGACGGTGGTTCCGAGGAAGCGGAAGGAGTCCACAGTGGTGATGGGGGTGTCCGTCAGGACGAGGGGGAGAGATTAGATTTGATGTTAGATTAATTATGGCAAATATAGCATCGGTATGCCTCTGCAATGTTTAGCATAGTTTGTGTTGCTAACTGGAGTAAGTTGGTCACTGAGCACAATCTGCAAATCCTGATTTACTGCATGAATCCAGTCAAGCTGCCGCCATTCCCAGATCAGAGTGCCAGCTTCCAAAGTAAACAGAATGCATTATTACTCAAATGACAGGTTTTTTTTTTTTTTTTTTTAATCTTTTATTTCATTCACAATGTATAAAATAAACACAAACAAATACAGGATACATTAACATATTGAAAAAAAAACATTTGAATGAAAAGGAGCAGACAGAAGAAAAAATCTTATGATTTCTGCCCCTTTTTACGAAATAAAATTATCCGCCAAACAAACACAATATAACCTCGGTCACTTTATAATATTTTCACGTCTAATCTTTGACATTATAATTCTTCTTTTCATAATTACTAAATACATTAGATTTTATACATTTTTTAAATATTGCAAGTGTAGTTGATTCTTTAAATTCCTTGTTAATGGCATTCCACAATCTTACACCATTTACAGAAATGTTACATTCCCTCACTTTGGTTCTGAATCTAGGTTTCTCAAAGACATCAGTTCCTTTTAACATGTACCCACTTACTCTCTTATGAAACATTTTCTGAATATTAGTTGGTAGATTACTCGTATTCGCTCTGTACATTATTTGCAATATTTTCCACTCTACCAAGTCAGGAAATTTCAGTATTTTGTATCTAATGAATAATTGATTAGTGTGATCTCTATAGTTACTGTTATTAATGATTCTCAATGCTCTTTTTTGCAAAATGATCAATGGTTGTGTAAAAGTTTTGCAAGTGGCTCCCCAAATTTCTAAACAATAAAATAAATATGGTTCAATGTTAACAACCCCGACAAATTTAGTAGAAACTTGACTCTATATAATACCCCTATGGCTTTGACAATTTTCCCCTTTATATAACCTACATGTGATTTCCACGTGAGACTCTCATCGAACATGACTCCAAGAAATTTGGTTTCTTTTACACTTTGAATTTCCATTCCATCTATCATTAAAGATACATCACAGCTTCTTTTGTTATTAAACAGTATATGGTTAGTTTTGTTCAGGTTCAGTGACAGTCTATTTATATCAAACCATTTTTTAACTTTAATCAATTCACTGTTTATCACTTGAGTTACTTCATGTATATGTAATCCTGAATAAAACAATGTAGTATCATCCGCAAATAAAACTGTGCCAAGTAAATTCGACACATTTACCAGGTCATTAATAAACAATATGAACAGTTTAGGTCCGAGGACTGACCCTTGTGGCACACCATAATAAATATCTTTTAATTCAGATATAGCATTATTTATTTGAACAAACTGTTTTCTATTGCGTAAATAACTATTAACCCATTGATGCGCCACCCCTCTTATTCCATAGCGTTGTAATTTAAGAAGTAACCTTGAATGATCAATGACATCAAATGCCTTTTTTAAGTCAATAAAAACACTAATGAAATGGTTTTTATTGTCAATTGCTGATGAAATTTTATCTACTAAATCCATAACTGCCATTGCTGTTGAATGTTTGGTCCTAAAGCCATACTGTTCATGATTTAAAATTGAATTTTCGTCAATGAATTTTTCCAACCTTAATGCAAACACTTTTTCTAATATTTTGGAAAACTGTGGAAGCAGTGACACTGGCCTGTAATTAGTGAAACTCTGTTTATCACCGCTCTTAAATAATGGAACCACCTTGGCAATTTTCATTAAATCAGGGAAGACTCCTGTAGATAGTGACAGATTACAGATGTAAGTGAATGGTTCAATAACAGATTCAATTATAGCTTTTACAGTCACCATGTCCAGATCATCACAATCAGTTGATCTTTTGCTTCCCCAGTTTTTTACAATGTTTCTTATTTCTTGTTGATCTACTTTGTCAAGGAGAATACTATTGACATTTCTAGGTATTGTATTCATTGTATCGTGAATTATTGGTTTGCTTTCCACCAGACTCCTTCCTACATTTATAAAAAAATCATTGAATTCATTAGAAATTTCTTTAACTTCATAAATGTCTTTATTGTCAAAGTAGTTTGGGAGTCTCGCATTTGTATTATCTCTGTTAATCACATTATTTATTATTCCCCATGTAGTCTTGATGTTTTCTTTGTTCTTATTCAATAGCTCACCATAGTATTCTTTCTTCTGTTTTCTAATTATTATTACTAATTTATTTTTATATTTTTTATATCTGTCTTCGGCTTCCTTTGTTTGTAACATTAAGAATCTCATATACAGACTATTTTTTTTGGCACATGCATTTTTAATTCCATTAGTCATCCATGGTTGGTTGTCCCTTTTACCTGTTATTTTAATTAATTTACAACTACTGTTAAACGATTTCAGCAGTATTTTCATGAAGGATGTATATGCATTGTTCACATCACTGACATAGACTTCTGTCCAGTTCTGCATTTTAAGATCTTTATTTAGGTCCTCCAGGGCTTTAACTGATTTATTTCTTTTATAATTAATACAATTATGTTTTATGATATTTTTATTGTTATTGTGATATTTAGACACTACGAAAATAGGTAAATGATCACTAATATCTGTCATCAATATCCCAGTTTTAACAACTAGCTACTGTTAGTCATTTTTAGGCATCACCACAGTCTACACACACTCACAAAAACATTTGCTCACGAATGTCGGACAGACGGATGTTTGTATGAATGAGGAATCCTCAGATTCGGGAACTTTTTACATATTTCAGCTCGGTTTAGATCAAATAAGTAACACAGGCACAGGAGAACTTCCAGCATACGTGTCATCGGTGAGGCCACCGGGGCACCTGCCTCCAGTAGAGCCCAGCTGGATGCTGTCTCCACATTTCCAAGCCTCTAGTGATTCTTGCGTTCCTCCACAGCAAACCTCCACCACTTTCTGGTGTGACAAGGTTTTGATTGTTCATCAGGGCACATCAGTGAAAGCATCAACCCACCCACTCAAATGTGCCCAGCAGCTCTGTTTCCACCTATAACGGCCCTCCTGTCACAGACATTTGTTCTGGAATGGCTGCACGTGATGCGACGTGGTCTCCTTTCCATGATCTGCTGGTTTATGGGTCCCCATTGGCTTAAATGCATTAAGTGAAACACAATGGGTACAGAAGGTTGGGGGCATGAAAGGCAGGAGTTACATTAAGTGAAACACAATGGGTACAGATGGTTGGGGGCATGAAAGGCAGGAGTTACGGGGTGGGGAAAGAAGAGAAAAGGCAGCAAAATCTTTGTCTTTTTAAAGGATGCCAGACATGTGTTTACACTTTCTGCCCACTTTCACCATAAATAGTTTCCCCAGCCTCGGGCATGTGTGCTTGCATGTTAACCTCCACATGAGAATGTGTGTGGAAGTGTGTGGGACAAAGAACGTGTGGAAAATGTGGTGGGTTCAAGCAATAAAATTTGCTTTTATGAATTTTTATTAGTCAAGATTACTTCTTTTCTTTTCAGAGCAAACACACACACACACACACACACACACACACACACACACACACACACACACACACACACACACACACACACACACGCACACACACAGCGTGACACAACATGTGGCATTTATTTTCTTCATTTATGAGCGGCCTTCTCAGAAAATAATGACAGAAGTTTCTAAAAATAATGGTGAAATCACCAATAACCATCTGCCAGTGTTATTTGTTTCAGTGAAGCTGCAGAAACAGAATTTATTAACACTGAAGCTCTCTTCTGAAAAATTCCCAGAATCCACGGGAAAACAGACAGACTTAGCGCTAAAAATTCAGGACAAAACTTGGATAAATTTTTTTGGCTCTGATTTTGTTTTTTTCCAGCTGATCATGTGAGGGATGACTTGTAAGTGTACGAGTTATTTATCGGGTCAGTTAGACCCGGGCGTTGAGATTCGCAGCTATCCAGACTGCGATGACACGGACGTTGAAGCTTCCAGAGTTAGCAGAGTTATGGTGACCCTCCAGGCAGAGCTCCATCTCAAAACAAGTGCTCACATGGTTCCATTCCTTCCCTCCAATAAAGCCCAGGTTTCACAGCGTACCCACGCTGAAACAAACAGATAAGATTCTGCTGCTGTGTTTAAATGTCAGCATAAACACGGAGAGGGTGTTCAGCACATCTCCTCCCAACACCGTTTGCTCTGGAATAACTGATGTGGGGGAATTTATATCCTCAAACACATAAAACTAAACAACGGGAACGCTTTCACACAGAACGCTGAGTATGTGTTGTCCATGTGGAAAGACACGAAGGCTGACCTGCTGCCAACTTAGAAGCTGGGCGAGCGCAGAAGATGTTGACATTTTCGCTGTGGAGGGAAGCGGCTGCTCCATCTGCATCTGAAAGGTCACTGGAGCGGCTTTTGGAGCACAGTGTGCATCTGACTGTGTGTGTGTGTGTGTGTGTGTGTGTGTGTGTGTGTGTGTGTGTGTGTGTGTGTGTGTGTGTGTGTGTGACCACCACTGTTGCCAAAGCGATGTGTTTAATGTGCCTTTTCTCATCAATTTTGTGTGAAAAGAGCAAAGATGTTGGGAGTGTTGAGATTAGCAGGACCCCCCCGACCCCCCCCCCCAAACAAACAAACACACACGCACGCACACACACGCACGCACGCACACACACACACACACACACACACACACACACACACACACACACACACACACACACAAACAAACACACAAAACACAGGATCTTTGTTGGAAACAGGCTTGCATCGTGTCCTGTAAACAGACCCTAACCCCTGATCATCCTTCAGTATCAGCAGGACCTGCACCTGCTGCTAAAAGTAACTAAAAAAGAACGTAATCAGGACACGTTGTAGCTCACTGTGGAATTTACCCTCAGCACCGTCCTCCTCCCCCCACACCCAGGAGGACCTCACATCGCATCACACACCTCCACCTCCACCTTACATGTTCGTCAGGCAGATGCGAGGAATCCAACTCTGTTCTGGAGAGAGAAGAAGCTGCAGATTGAGGACAGTGTGTGGTTAAAACAAACAACCGTCCTATGTGTGGACAACCAGCACAGATGTGAGGGCAACTAGTGGTGAGATGGTATGAAATAACAGGAAGAGTTTGGGTTCATGAGCAGTTAGGAAGCTGAAAGCAGTTGTGTCCGTTTGCAGGGGAAGGCGACTGAAAAGGCCTGACAGTTGATCTACTGTTGTGGAAGCAGCGGTGATAAGCTGTAGCCAAAACATGTTTCCTCGCTCTCTTTGAGGCATCTGTCATGACTGACGTACAGTCGAGCCCATCACAGCCTGGTGGTTAGAAGACTCAGACTCAGATTTGTGCTGAGAGGATCCATCGTCGTCCAAGTGATGAAATAACAAACCCTTTAACCCCAGATGCCAGTCTCACGGATAATAAATAATCTGGCAATCTGCAAAAGACAATTGTAAAAAGACAAGTTAGGTAAGGCTTGGTGTTTAAATACTTTGAATTAATTGCAATAGTTTCAAGACAGAAGTCTGATGTGATGCTCGTGGAAAAGTGATCAAACAACCAGGAGGGGTTGAGTGGTTTGACACTAAACCAGCAACACCACTGTGAAGGATTTTACTATTTCCATGAAAGCAGGTTTCAAAAACTCAATCATAAAGTTGGAATGTGAAGCATGGAGCAGAAATGGAGAAGTGGTGGTACAGAAATAAATGTTTTGAAGACTGAGCGGTCTTACAAGTTCTCAGAGTTCAAAACTTCTTTGAACTGGATGAAAAAGAAGCTGGATGCTTTATGTGCTCACACGTTCTCAGCATGTGTTTGTGCAAACACGTGGGCCACAGTGAGCATCCATGACGTGCTTCTGCACACAGAAAAAACTAAACGGTTGGACCTGTGGCTGGAGAACATGTGTGAGATAGCAGGAATGCCTCCGGGGTGCATTAGTATGTCAAAACCTGGATGAAAGCTGCAGGATCGGGGCTGCAGACCTCAAATCTGACTCTGCCACAACAGCACTGTGAAGAAAGGTTTTGCCCTCCTGTGGATTTAATCTGTCTTTGTTTTTTGGTCTTGATGTTTTCAATCAGGAAAAAATATAATATCACAAAAATGAATTTTTAAATTTAAGTAAGCCAAAGTTAATCCCATATGCTGTTTTAAAATGATGATTTCATTTATTGCACTGGGGAGGAAATAGCCAAATATCCAGAAACCAAACCAGCCTGGCCCTATCTGAAGAAGTTATTGCCCCCTCTGCTAAATCATGAATTAACTGTGATTAAACACAGTTTTTGCTGAGTGCAGGTCTACCAGTCACACCCAGACCTGACTCCATCCATGCAGACCTGCTGAATTGGGAACTCTCTTTAATAGAGCCTGTCTAAAAACAAAAGGTAGTGTAAAAGATGTCAAAAAACAGAACCCAGAACATTATTTACAGCCCTTCAGGCCTCACCAGGTCAGCGTTTGTAATTACACAACAAGAAAGTGAAAAACTGCATCAAGGCTAACCCTCTGATGACCTAAAAGATCTCACATTTACCAAAAACATCTTGATGATCCCAAAGATTTTTATGTTGACTATAGTGAGACCAAACTGGGACTCCTGATAGGTGTGTCCCGTTGTCATGATCCTCATGCCGAGGTGAGTGCTCCTCCTACATTAACCATCTTTGAGGTTCTGTGTCCCACAGGTGAGGAGCAGAGGGTCACCAGGTGTGCTGAATCAATCATTAGGAGCTTGGGTTTAAAAGGAGGATGGAGACACCACTTGAAGCCGGATGATTACTCCAGTATTGGTAACGCCTGCCGCTCGTACTTGTTTGCTTGTAGTAGTTTGACCTCACATGTTTGGATTATTTGGATTTTGACTTTGGACTGTTTTTTTTTTTTTTGGATTACGATTTTGAACTTGCTCCTGAAGCTCCGTCTGTTTGCCCTCCTAGGATTACCACCACAACCTTCACCGATTCTGCTAACGACTACGGATCTTCATATACGTCCCATCCTCTTCCACCACTCCTGCATTTCCCCTCTCTGCTTCCTCACCTCCCGTCTGGCTGGATCGCCACACTCGTCACCGTGGCACCCCGCTTGTCCCGCAGCTCGCTGAGCTAAGAACTGTGAACAATCACCCACGGCATCATTCACTGGATTTCAGTGCTCCTTTAGTTCCCGTTTGTTTAATAAAATACTTTAATTTCTTACCTCCTGACTCCCGTGCTGATTCTGCATGTCTTGGGTTAAACGCCTTCCACAAGTCATGGCACCCGTTCTGTCTGGTGTAAACTTAAAAAATCATTTCAGAAATCCAATAGTCAACAGAAAGGTGGCAGTTCAATGGATTTGCTGCTTCAGGATCACTTGCTGTAACTGATGGAACCATAAATTCTGCTGTCTAGCAGAACATCTTGAAGGAGAATTTCTAACCTTTGACCCTAAACAGGTCGTTCACAGAGAAAAACCCTCCTATGTGGCTTAAAGCAGGGAAACTCTAAAAATTAGATTATGGTGCAAAAGTTAATTTATTTCAGTAATCTATCTAAAACTGAAAGACCATCTAAAGGCTCAGGAATCCTTTGTACGTGTAGGTGTTCAGGTTTCATTAGTTGTGTAACGTCCAGCAATGGTCAGTTTTTAGGTACAGTTTGATCCTTCAACATCTGGTCAAAATGGAGACACAAGACTGCATGTGTTCCCTTTAACCTGCCTGCCTTCATCCCATCAGCTGAAGCTCAGAGCCTCTCTGCAGCTCTGAACACATGATAACGAAATGTCAACAATGATGTTCTCTCCTCAAGGCCCAAGCTTCCCTTATCGTCCTGCAGGATTCTTCATGCCTCTGAATAAGGAACACTCGCAGCTTGGATTAGATGCTAAATCAAAGAATGATTTCTTAAATTAAATATGAACTTTTAAACTTATAAGTTAAATAATAAATAATCATTAAATAACGTTTGTTTATTGCTACTTATAATAATTATAATATAATGAAATGTTTTATTAATCTGTGCTCAATGATTGAAGTTTGAAATGAATGTTATGTTATGATTACATTGATTGAAATATGTTTCAGCACGTTGATATGACGAGGTCATCACCATTTGCACCCACACAAGGACAAAGTAAAGTTAAGTTAAACGCGTGACACATAGATAGCCCTTTACCCCAGATCAGAGGATCCGGATCAAAGAAGGCTTGTTTCTGAGGTTTTCTTGGTAATATTCCTCAACTTGTCAACCTCTGGTTGGCTACACAAATCATAACATGAGAACATTAAAACTGGATCACTCTGCTGATTCATCAGTTCTTGAGAAAAGCTTCAGACCGGCCATTTGAAGCAAAACCTCTCTAACCCATCAAAGCTTTTGGCACGTCGTCAAAATGTTTTTGCACCTGCGAAGCTGATACAGCAAACAGTTCCTGCAGGACAAGCTGATATTGTTTTGACTCCTTAAGAGTCCCAGATGTGCAGTTCCATCCATCTGTCGTGACCCGAGACATCTCTGGACTGTAGAGTCGGAACTGCGGTATTCTACAGCCCTCGGTGCCAGAGGTCATCCGACCTCCCTGACCTTCGGATCCACGAAGAGGGTCCCCGAGTACGGGTGAAGTAGACACACAGATAGCGTCTGATGTGTTTTGATAATAATCAACTTCTTAGCTTAACGCAAACCAAATTCTTTTACACCCAGAACTCAGTTTTTCTAGATACGGAAGTTCTGATAACATCGCATTCACACATAGGCGCCATACACTACACCTACTCCATCTAGATTCATCCACTCACAGTAAATATAGCTAACCTGTCATGTTTTAATTGTTTGTGAAATAAATTCCTGCTTTTATGAACCTGACTCTTTTCTGAATCAAAACGAAGTGTGTACAATCCCTGAATAAAACAAAGAATCCTTGAATCTTCTGATTAAATAAAGTAAAGACCAAGCAGGTTGATATTCTATATTTATATATAGTATCACAGCTTATTGGTCATAAGTAGAGGTTAGAGGTATTCATCACAATTATAACAAATAAAATGCTTGAAATATCTGACTTTGCGTGTAACGAGCCTATCTCATGTATTAGTTTCACCTTTTAAGTTGAATTATTGCCCCAAATAACTCATAATTAAATACATGCTGTGGATTTTATTGACCAAAATTTGGCTTTAAAATTACAAATAAAAAAAAATAAAAACAGTTTGAAAAGAATTTGACTATTTTTTAAAAGGAGTTGGCACACCAGTGGATTAATTCAGCATCTCACAAACAACACCAGTGGATCAACAAAAGGTTGATGGAAAAGTGACCTGATACAAAACTAAATCTACTAACTCGTGGTTCTGAACATGACGTGCGTGCCTGCTAAGGAAGCAAAAAATATATAGTCAGCTCAGGTATGAAGGAAGTTCTCATCATCATCACTATAGGTTGCACTTGGTTTAACTTTGTTCTAAGATAATGTTTATAGTTTTGAAGATGCCTGAGAGAATCTGAGTTGCATGAGAGAGGAAAAATCCTCGTGAGCCACCATCTGAGGTCTTGTGAGGATCGCCGTGCGTGCCTGTATGTGAGCGTGTGGTAACTAACATGTTAGTGAATCAGATGCTACATGAAGAGTGAGGCAGGAAAGTGTGTGTGAGGAGTGTATGGGCTTTCAACCACAGCTCTAATGAAATGTGAAGGCTTTTCAAGTCACCTCTGCTCACCCGCTTTTGTCTCACGCTCACAAACGTGCCCATCGTCTCCGGCACTCTCGTTCACACACATGCATGTATGACTCCTGGTAACATGGACGCATCAGTGTGTAAAGAGGTGGGTCAGCGCTCCTCTTTGTCCTCTGTCCATGGGGAAGTCTCTCTCTCTCTCTCTCTCTCCAGGCATGTTGATAGTACAGCTGGCAGTCCGGGAGCCTCCAGACACACGCTTGCATGCAGACAGAAGCACGCGAGGCATGAGGTCATGAAGCTGCTGGCGTGACAGATAGACACCAGGGTCTTACACCACAGCACACTCCCTGACATGCACAGGAAAGCTTTATCAGGACAACCGAGGCGTGCTTGATTACGAGTGCAGATGGGTTTAGGAAACATGGTTAATGAAGAGGCACACGTTAAAAAGGTTCAGAGCATCTTTCTGCCTGCTGATATTTATTAAAGAGAATACGTGGATGTTTTTAAAACTGAGACCCTGCTACGCCCTGGTGTTGAGCTTATTACCATGTTTTCATACTTTAAATACCTAAAGTGCTTACATATACGTATTTAGTGGGAATTTCCTTTATCCATATATACCACCATGTCAATGAGAAGTTTTTTTTTGTGAACGTTTTATTTATTTCCGTATTCTAGACATAGTGATACAGCTATTGGCAGGTTTTTTGGTTTGCATTTCATCAAAAGGTCATTTTCAGCAATAAAACAAATAAAAAGAGGCACCACCTAATTTTAAGTTAGCCTGATTGCTGACCAGGGGCGGCATTAGGCCCGGCTACTTGGGCTGAAGCCCCGGATGTTTTATGAAAAGCCCCGGATCTAAATCGCGGAAGTAACATGCAGTACCAAAGTCCAACAGAGAGGGAGCAGCTGGCAGTAGTTTGTATACAGCCTGCCTGAGCCTCCACCACTGAAGAAGAAGCCCTTCAGCACAAAAAGTACAACGACAGAACCCCAGCTTTGATGAGACTGGTGTTGACTCAGGTTTGTGAGTCTTATTTGAAAATGTTTGTTGTGCTGCTGGTTTGCCTAAAGTTAGCTTATCAGGTAAAGTTAATGGAGAAAGAAAGGGAATATTTACTATCATCTCACACTAAACACTAACAGGAACAATACTCTGCCCTGAAAATGCTTAATATGTAGCTTCAGATTAAAAATTATGTGGTACAAGACAAATATATATGATGTTGACTAGTGCTCGCGCGTGAGTGTGTGTGTGTGTGTGTGTGTGTTAAGCCCTGGATCTTCTTCAGTCCTAAATCCGCCCCTGTTGCTGACTTGAGCCCGGGTTATGTTGTGTGTTTGTTGTTGTTTGCTTTATCTCACACTGTGAGGACTCTAGATGTGGCACACCAAGATTTCGGTGAGCCCAACTGCACAATGACTCGCTCTAGCAGGACACGCTAAGGTCACAAGGGTACTCGCCAAAATGTACATGTCTGTAAAATGGCGACAGATACCCAAGACAACAACGATGAAAATAGATAAAAGCGCCACTGCTAACACTTCTTTTATTGGACTCCAAACTAACCTCCAAGAAAGGAGTGGTCCACATGTTCTTACGTGTAGCTTCCACCGTTTCTAATGTTGCTAATGCTTACTCTACTACTGCATTGTGCACTCGTCACCAGTTTACTGCGTCACTCCCTGGGTGTATTTTCATCGGTTGATTGCAGACCAGAGTATTCAGACACTGCTTGAAGGCTGACTTTGGTCGCGAGAGTGCTCAATAAGCTGTCGGGCAGCTGGTCACGCTGGACGGCCACAGACCTGCAAATCACCATTTTTCACCTATTCACCGTTTTTTGTCACGACTCTCACAAGGAGAGATCTGTCTAGGACAGCCAAAACACGCAGCTGTTGTGCAGCTCAATTCTACCTTTTATCTTTGCAACTAACATTTACAGAATATTATTTTCAACGGTGTTGTTTTGAATTATGTTGCAGTAAAAAAGAAATCGGTGTTTCTTTGCTCTTTCTTGTGCATCGGGTCGTGTGTGTGGTAGCCTGTATTTGATATAGCGCCTTCTAGAGTCCTAGAATATCACAAATGCTCACATTTTCAACCTTCTGTGGAAAATACCAACATTTTACTGAGCATTTGTGTGTTTGTTCAAAAGTATCAGGATATGGTATGACTATGAAGTCCTTGCCAAATAAACAAACGAACAATAAAACAAAACGCAGAGGTAATTCTGTAACTACGATCTGATGGAAAATTGTTGTAAATTGCTCAAACTTGCTGACCGTGTGTGTGTGTGTGTGTGTGTGTGTGTGTGTGTGTGTGTGTGTGTGTGTGTGTGTCTTGATATAATTATCACAATTTGCTTTGTGAATCTGACACTGAGAAGGAGCAAAAGGCAGCAAAACTGTGCAGTTTTAGTGACTTACAGTTCTCCTTTTTTATCAAGACCTAAAAGTCAAATAAATCTTTAATTTTCAGTCTTAAAATGTCAGCATTGGCATTCTTTGCAAGTTCTTTATAAATTAGTCAAAGGGGATTTCAATTTGCAGACTATACAGTTTGTGGGTTATGTTTCACTCTAGCTCTATTTTTAGGAGATGTGTTGGGATTTCTCAAGAATGCTGCAAGGGTTTTCACATGGTGGCTTTATCTCCCAAATGTAGGCTCTCTCATCTACACAGAAGTACACATGCACACATCTACTGCCAGCTGTGGTCCACATGGACAGCAGTTCTGCAGTGATTCCTACAATCTCTGTGACTCAGACAGTAGCAGGCGGCACATTTTCCATGCTATCACCTCCTAATGCTGCTCCAACACCTGCACTATCAGTATGTTGGTTTTTCCACTCTCATGTTTCACTTCTATCTGTTTTTCATCACTGTGTGAATGCTATTGTAATCTCCTCTAAGGATTTACGGCCATATTACTGGGTTATGTCACTGTGTTTATCCTTCCACCAGCCCCTCATCCTTTGTTGTCGAAATAGCTGAGTTTTGGGGATAATACAGAAATAACAAAATATATTTGGCACTTGTCTGGTGCAGTATTTGGATCTTCCACAAGATGGCAGAAGAGTTGAACAGAATTCAACTTTCATATTTTTAAATCATTTTCTTGAGCCAGTATGTGATCAAATGAACCTTTACAGGGTTAATAAATTGTCACTCAGACGCCCACAGCCCTCTGTGGCCAGAATATTACAGAGTGCCGGTCCGGTTCCTGTTGGACAGGAGTCTGCTTCCAGCCCGCTTCCTTCAAGTTTTCACTGATGATTTAGTGATGAATCGCTTCTGTAGACACCAATAAAGGCTGAGGAGATATTTCAGCAGCGAGGGGATAAGTTTCCCTTTTAGTTTTATTAAACCGCCACTAGGGGGTGGTAAAAGCATGCCAAAACTGCTTAGTAGCCCTTTAGTCTGAGGAATGCACTAATCCTGTTAAAGAGGTGTTGTGTTCTGAACACTAGGGGTCAGTACAGGCTCGTATTAAGATATAGCAGAGGAAGAAAGAGAATAATGGATGCCGTGTTCCTCTGTAATAATAATAATAATAACAATAATAATAATAATAAATTTTATTTAAAAAGCGCCTTTCTGGTCACTCAAGGACACTGTACAGTATAAAAACACAAATCATTCAATAAAACAAAAGTAGACATAAGTACAACATAAGCAGAACAAATAAACAAAGATAACAAACAAGGCTCTAAAATTCAAAGTTGATATGTGGTTATGAAGAGGTGAGTTTTGATTAGTTTTTTGAAATCTGTGAATGAGTTCATGTTCTTGATGTGAGGGGGAAGGGAGTTCCAGAGTTTGGGAGCGGTGCAGCTGAAGGCTCTACTCCCCATGGTGCTGAGACGGAAGGAGGCCACAGAGAGCTGAATGGAGGAGGAGGACCTGAGGGAACAGGACAAGGTGGCGATGTGAACGAGATCTGTGAGGTAGCGAGAGGCGAGGTTATGGATGGCCTTGAAGGTGAGAAGGAGAATCTTGTAGTTAATCCTGGTATGCACTGGAAGCCAATGGAGCTGTTTGAGAATGGGGGTGATGTGATGAGAGATGGGAGTTTTAGTGATGATGCGTGCTGCTGCATTCTGAACCAACTGGAGCTTATGGAGGGTTTTCTGAGGGAGGCCTGAGGGAAGAGAGTTGCAATAATCGTAATGCAGTAATAAAGTTCCAATGGATAAAGTAAATGCTCCCTGCATTCCTATCCAAACATAACAATATAAAATATTACAAAACATAACAAGGGGTCCAATACACTTAAATATAATTTCTTTTTATTTTATCACTGAAGACTTAAAACCATGCTGGCTGTGTTGGATTTTGGGACTGGCAGCCTTTCACATTCCTTGAATCGGTGTTTCTGTGTTTTTAGCTCAGGACATATTCCTTAGTGAGGTAGAATTTAGATTGGTCCACTTTTAATCATTCCTGTGTAATGCCCCTTTCCTTCCAGCCATACTTGACCAGACTTGAATGGGTTGTTCTGGTCAGACAGCACGGGTGAGTTCATTCCCCAACTTTTCATTACCTCATTCAATGTGGTTCCAAATGCCAGGGGTGGATTTAGGACTGAAGAAGATCCGGGGCTTAACACACACGCGCGCGCACACACACGCGCGCGCACGCGCACACACACGCATGCGCGCACACACGTGACACGCACTAGTCAACATCATATATATTTGTCTTGTACCACATAATGTTTAATCTGAAGCTACATATTCAGCATATTCAGGGCAGAGTATTGTTCCTGTTAGTGTTTAGAGTGAGATGATAGTGAATATTCCCTTTCTTTCTCCAACAACTTTACCTGATAGTAAGCTAACTTTAGGCAAACCAGCAGCACAACAAATATTTTCAAATAAGACTCACAAACCTGAGTCAACACCAGTCTCATCAGAGCTGGGGTTCTGTCGTTGTACTTTTGGTCTAAAAAAACGTCCTTATATCCATCTTCACTCATGCGTTTCAGACAGACTGCAGAAGCCAGCTGCTGAAGGGCTTCTCTTCAGTCTCAGGTAAACTGTATACTGACTAAGTAGCCTAGTGGTAGAGTGTCTGCCCTGAGATCGGGAGATCAGGGGTTCGACTCCTGGTCGGGTCATACCGAAGATTTTGAGAAAAATGGGACCCAATGCCTCCCTGCTTGACACTCAGCATTGGATTGGGGTTGGATTGGGGGGTTAAACCACCAAATAGTTCCCGAGCGCGGCGTGTCTGCAACTCAGGGGATGGGTCAAAATCGGAGAATAAATTTCACCACACACCTGTGTGTGTGACGATTAAATGGGACTTTACAAACTACTGCCAGCTGCGCCCTCTCTGTGTGACTTTGGTACTGCATGTTACTTCCGCGATTTAGATCCGGGGCTTATCATGAAAGATCCGGGGCTTCAGCCCAAGTAGCCGGGCCTAACGCCGCCCCTGCCAAATGCACTGAAGCATAAATATGTCAGCGACTGATTGGGTTGGGGTTTTTGGTGCTGGTTTTTGCCTGCTAGTTCCCTGCCTACAGCCGTTTCCAGGTTCAGAGTCTGACAGAAAGCATGTGACTGAGTGGAATAGCGAGTCAAAGCCTCCTCCCTTTCCGGTCAGCTCACGGGTGCCCAGAAGAACGATAAAAATGAATGCAAGTCAACGGGGCTAAAAATGTTATTTTCTAATACGCTTTGCCTTACGCCCTGGATCACACATATGTTGTACTGCAACTTAAATGAAAAGTAATGATGGATGTTTCGACCACACCAGTCAAATACTTTGACATTCATCAGCTTGTAAAAGTTTGTACTTCGCATGACTACACACCAGAAATCGGCACGTCACCATATAAGCTGTTTTTACAGGACCATAGCGTTTTCAAAACGGGATTTGCCGCGGCTCCCTGGGGAGGAAAAGCGGAAGCTAGAATATCCTGCCATCAGGCACCTCTCCAACCAAGATGGGATATAGGGAGGTCGCTGCCCCCCCCCCCCCCCCCCCCCCCCCCGCATGTGACGTACAGGGTCGCATATTCAGCGTCAGACGGAAGACACGTCAGACTAATGAAATTTCTTTTTCAGGACCTTTAGCTTTGATGTGACCTGCTTTTTGTGCCGCTTGACACCCCCGATCAGCCAGTGTTTTCACCACTCTGTCGAACAGCTGGCTGTCTCTCACCGTCCCCGTAAAAAGGTGACAAATCTGTTCGTCCGCTCGCACGGCCAAAAGCTACATGGCCTCCGCGTCCGTCCAGCTGGCTCTCCTTACGGCCGGCACTCAGCGCGCAGTACACGTGACTAACGCGACCACCCTCTTTTGGGGGGGGGGGGGGGGGGGGGGGGGGGGGGGCTCCCACAGTCACTCCAAAGGGATTAGCGGGGCTGACACGTGTTTAGCCGTCAGAGGCGAGGGGCTGATGCAGCAATATTACTACCAAGTAGGGTTGTCACGGTATGAAAATTTTACCTCACGGTTATTGTGACCAAAATTATCACGGTTTTCGGTATTATCGCGGTATTTTTTAAACGGTGTTGCATATGTTCAGAAAGCATTGATAGTCCTGTTCTACACAAACTGAAATAGTTTTGAAAAGGTTTAACAGTGTTTATTAAACCTAAAATAACACAAGCCTTAGCAAAAGTGCAACTTTTCACAAGTAAAGGAACAAATAGCTTATTTTTCTGGAGCATGTTACAGTAGTCAGTGCAGGTTTAAATTATACAAATCCAAACATTCAAAACATAAACAATATGTAAACAAATCAAAGAAACACCACTTGTTTTCTCATATACTTGTTTTCTTCATTATCAAAATGAAAATCTAAAACTCCAGTCCACACTTGACTTGAGCACTGTACAAGTCAACCTTAAAAAATATGTATTTAAAATAAATAGCCACTTTAAACAAATTACTAAAATAACTATTACACTATGTAATCAAATCCAAATGTTCAAGTATAAATGGCATTGAATAAGTAAACAAATCAATGACAAGGAACTAATTGTGTATTTCTCTTCATCATCAACAAATAAGATGCTTCATCCAGCAACAGGGTGTTCGTGACACGGTTTAAATGCTGGCAGAGGACGCTGCGGCTGCAGTATATAGTGACTCGTTGCATTCTCCGTCAACCAAAAGTCCTCACGTCATGCATTTAAGCTAAAATGCTAATGTTAACTTACCTTGCACTGGCTGTAGAGACGTGGGTGATGGTCGCGCAGATGTGCCATTAGATTCGAAGTGTTGCTGTCTTTTGCAGACACTTGTTTCCTGCACGTTCTGCAAACGGGATAGCAGTCTTCTATTAACTGTCCCTCAGCATTTTTCAGAAATCCAAAATATGCCCATACTTCCGATTTAGTCTTCTTTGAGGGCTGATGGATGTCCTGGGCGCTGCCGTCTCCTCCTTCGGCCATTATTTCAGCTTCAAAGTTTTGGTGCCGTTGCAAACTAAAAAGTGCGTGTGCGCGCCGCGGGAACTTCAGTTGAAGCGACGGTGGCTGGTAAGGGTCATCGCGCCGAAACCGCGGCCACGGTAAACCCACCGAGATAATTGAGTTTTTTAAAAACTGGACGGTTATTTTTATTGTCAACTTTTTTACCGGGGTTTACCGCTATACCGGTTACCGTGACAACCCTACTACCAAGCGAGGCGGAACGACTGCTGCAATATTCGCGCAATGCCATGCCGGCATGGCGCATTTATAGACACACCATTGCGATGATATTACGCTGATATGCCGGCATGGTGTGTCCTATAAAAGCTCCTATAATCTCCTCTCCCCTAACGTAGCTGCTACTTACCAAATGACCAGATTTATGGTGGTTCTTTCCTCCTGTGGGAAGTTTACTGAACTTAAAGCCCTTTTCCCTCAGCTTTCTCCATGTCTGGTTTGATAACGTCCCTTTCGTGAAGCGCATTTGTAGTCCTGGACTCATTTTCACACAAAACCTAAAATAGCGTTTCCCCCGTTCAAAAACAAACACATTCTTGGTATGAAAATGTGTCTTTAAAATTCACGGACATCATACGTGAAATCCATGGCACAAAACAAGCGGAATTAGAAAATAATGTTTTTAGCCCCGTTGACTTGCATTCATTTTTTTCATTCTTTCGGGGACCCACGGTCCGGAAGTAGATGGGCGTAACTTAGGCTCCCTATACTCAACATCACCGCCATTGTTATATTGTAGCGCTTTCTTGTGTGACGTACCTCATGCTACTTTGTGTCGAGTATCGCCGCGCTTACGGAGGGACCCCCTACACACACACACATGCACTCACTACCTGACAGACTACTTTTGTGAAGGCTTGCTAAGCTAAAAAGTGGTGCCTGCCACATTTATATTTGAAAGTGTGACACATTGTCATCTTGGTGTGCTTTAAACGTAACTCTCCATTTGTTGTCCTGAGGTTGTTGTCAGTTCCTCTGTGCACGGTTCCTCCAATCAGCATCAGCCAGGTCACTGTTTGAGAAAAGTGTCCCTTCCTTCAGCTTCCACCATGCTCAGTTTTCCTTATATGGTTATGAGGACCTTTTCTCTTCCATGATCTCGCTATAAACCTTGCACAATATACCTTGTTTGATGTAATTATGAGCCAAACTTTAAGCATTATATGCTATTTTATTCATTTAGTAGAGAAAATTAATACATTGAAGAAGTTCTCTAAATATTTAATCTGTATTTTTCTCGTAGAGTTTAGACAGGATTATCACTCAGAAAAATGCCAATCACTGAAGATCTTCAATGTTTTTGTATCTTTAAATAGTTTTTTTCCCTTTCCCATAAATGTTTTTCTCATTGTTCTTGCAGTGAGTGAGTGTTTAACTTATGTGTAATGTTATATTATTCCTATGAAGTAAATTGTAAACGTTTCCATGCGGAGACGCTGTGACTTGCTTTGCTCCTTCTGGAGAGGAAGATAAAGGTTGGAGTTCAAAACAATTTATCCAAAGAACAGGCAGGGATCAGCGTGCTGCTCGAGGACACTTCAGCAGGGAGCGTGTTTATCCTCAGAAGGTCATGAACTGCCAGCTCAGGACAACTTGTTGTTTATCACACCTCCCTGCTTCCCACTTCCCAGACTTGTTCCACAAATGGATTATCGTGTAGTTTCCCTTGTGCTCCTGTAGTCCTCCGCTCCTCTCTTGCGAGGAAGGAAAGTGTTTCATTTGGTTTCGATGTAAATCAAAGGCCAACTGTTGTGCTCCTACGCTTTAGGAATAAAGTTCAACTTCTTTGTTGTCCTGCAAGAACACACAAACCTGATAGCTTCAAAATTATGTTTTCACCTTTGGCTCCATTTCTGGTTCTAACTTACAGCTGCTTCATGGCCACTGCAATTTCCATGTACACAACATAAAGAACAATGTACAGAATAAAGTGTGTGTGTGTGTGTGTGTGTGTGTGTGTGTGTGTGTGTGTGTGTGTGTGTGTGTGTGTGTGTGTGTGTGTGTGTGTGTTTATTTTCAGTGCCTAATGATACAGAGACAGAGAGGAAGCCATAAATGAATAATCCATCCTAGCAACATGCTGTTTTCCTGTCAACACTGCTGTATCTGTGCACGTGTGTTTTGTGTCCATTCTGCCAAAGAGTGTTTTTATTTCCAGGCAGGAAGCAGAAGAGTGTCATTCTGACATCCTCCACCACTCCTTCAGGCAGTCCAGGTGAACCCTCAATACAAGCTGACTACTCTCCCCCTCTCATCCCTATCATGTTTCTCTGTTCTCTGTCCACTGTGATGTCTTTGTGTCTCTGTCACCTGTTGGCATAATATATGGCCGATGATGAGAAGAACAAGTACAGATACAGTGACAGTGGAATAAGAGTGGAGGGTTGTGCATCTGTAAATTGGACATGGACGAAGATAGGAGAGATTAGTAGAGAATAGGAGAGAAGAAGATGATAAGAACTAGAATAACTCCTGAAGAAATTTTAAAAGGGACCTTCCCACTGTCTCAAG
This sequence comes from Nothobranchius furzeri, assembly GCF_043380555.1. Lineage (NCBI taxonomy): Eukaryota > Metazoa > Chordata > Actinopteri > Cyprinodontiformes > Nothobranchiidae > Nothobranchius > Nothobranchius furzeri. Next base: position 29,560,581 of record NC_091753.1, read on the forward strand.
ATAGTGGCCATGTATCAGGGAGGCCCAAAGTCATGATATTGAGGAGATGTTGAGGCGTTCACACCAAAATAGTGATATACCACACTTCCAACGACCAAGCCGTCATTTTGATGCATCATTTGAGGGTGTGCATGTTGCTGTTCAAGCCGCATAAACAAAAAAATAAACAACCGAACACACTCGAAATGAACACACACACACACTGAACACACAAAATGGACACACGTGTAATGAACACAAACATAATGATAGTGAGGTGACGTTGGGGTGATCACCCCAAAATCATGACATACCACGCTTCCCACGGCCAAGCCGGTCATTTTGAGGTGACATGTTTGGGTTGTTCAAACACACACATAGTGAACATGCACTTAATGAACACAAACGTACCGAACACAGACGAAACAAACACACGCGGAATGTGTACTGAACAAACACAAAATTTATAGTTTTCCAAGTTTTTTGCTAATAATTGTCTATGGTAAATCAAAACGCTTCCACACCTATATGGCTGAGCCGGTTGTTTGGTTGTACAATTTGTGGGGGGTGCACGCTGGCGTTGGAGCCCCAGAAACATCTGCAGAGGAATAATAATAAAAATAACAAATCCTCCGGTGAAAAACCGTAAGGGCCCTGCTTGGCCTGGCTGGTCCTTTAATAAGTTGTTGGAAATGTGGGAAAAGAGCAGATTTTTTTTTTTTTACCAAAATAACAAATGAGAAGTTTTGTAATCATATTTGTGATCAATCAACTGTATGCTAAAGATCAACAAAAAAATAAATGAGTACAGAGTTTAACACCACAAAAACGATCCCCACTCTGCCACTGCAACATGTTAAACTAATTAGGAATTTGCAGAAACAACATCCTGCAACACTCACTCACAATCAAGTACAACAAAATATTCTTCAGATCAGAACTTACAATAATGCCCAAGGGAGAAAACTGAATCCATGTACAGTTTATGGTTTTGCGCCTCCACCTAGTTCATTATGCCGTTGCAAAGACACATTTGTCTGCAACGGCTATCAAACAATGTCTTCTTGAAGTATTATGTTTGCATTTGAAGTAAAACCCACCAGTGTTTATCAAAATTCCTGAAATTTTTAAAGTCTCATTCTCAAAGACCTGCACTGTTTACAACACACATTTAGCATGAAATATTTACTGTTTCATGCAAGCTGGTTTTATTTCTGTCTCAGGAACACAAGAAGAGAAGGATTGTTGCTTTCTCAAAACGAGGGAAGACGTTTTCTTTAGTTTCTTTATAAGATGGTGCATTTTTGGTTCAAAAGCACATCTGGCTCCAGGAACACAAGGCAGTGCCTGCACACCGATCATCATGAGTCATGTTGCCACTACAGGAATTTCTGAGGTGGGGGGAAGTTGACAGAGCAAAGACGATGGCCCAGTCCTCTCAGCTGCTGTGTCTCCATACAAAATCAGCTCTTTCAGGACTTTGCTACGACGTCAGCACATCACCACCATGTCGGCTGTGAGTGACATCATTGATCAGCGCCAAAAGCTTTCACAAACATTAATATGATTAAAAGCTTTATTCTGTCAAATTAGCTATAATTTAATAAATGTTGGCAAACTGGCAGAGCAGCTGCATGATGTGAAAAGCAGCAATCAGTGACCAGAAGAAGCGCCGGTGCTCTGAGACCAAAAAGGGTGATGATTTTTGTTGTTGGGGGCGGATTTTAGGCAAATTTTTCTGTGAAGGGAATTGAGAAATGGCAAATTTAAAGCTGCGTGAATATTGCGCATTTCTTTTTCCTTCGGCCTCACCAGGAACTCCTCCACCTTTACAAATGTGGGTTGTTTTGGACGACATCTGCTGATGTCATTTCCTGCTCATTTCTTGTCATTTGCCGACCCAACACACTCACTACAGACTGACTGGCCAGTTGAAGTTCACACCTACCTAGTGGTGGGAGCCTCTGATTGGTGTCCATGGCAGCTCCTCTGCTCAGTGAGTCAGTAGGAAGCTGTGTGCTTCATGTCCGAGTCTCCAAAAGCAACACTGCTCACAGCCGCTTTTGTTTAATAATTTAAGGAAGACACCACAAGCCGCTTTCATGAGACACACCGTCGGCAAATCAGCGTTTTGCTGCCGTCACGGTGTGTCTTAAATTGAACAGCATTTGTTGCACTCCGAGAATTATTCCTATTCATTGAGGTCTTTGATTATTCAGATTCAGGGGATTGCGGTCTTTGTTAATGAATAGTGGTGAAATTCCGGCTTTATCGCTGTGAAGGAATGTCTGTGCCCACAGGACATTGAACTCTCAGCATTTGAGTTTGCATCCTAGTTTTTTACTGTAGATTTTCTACATTGACTGAAATCAAGACTACAGTTAATCCTTGTCAGTTTGTGGATGATGTTTCTTAAATTTTGTCTTTTTATTTTCTTGATTTTCTAAAATCTACAAGAGGAGGATTCAAATAACTCACACCAAAACCTACACTCACTGGTAGCAATCAAAATTAGAATTCTAAAAAAAAAAACTTGTCAAAAATATTTCCAGGAAAATACTGCGCAGTTATTTCCTCTTTCTAATCTCCTCCACAAAGACCTCTTGTTTTAAGCTTGGTTTATGCTTGACGCATTCACTTTCCGTGCGGTGATGCGGCTCGCGGATTGGAACGCGCTTCACAACTCGCAGCGTTTATGGTTCATGCGGCTTGTCTCTGCGGTGAGCCAATATTCTCCCAAACTGAACGGGGCAGCATGGAGCTCTACGGCATGCATCCAACACTACACCATAGTAGAAGTAGAAATTACTGTTTACAACATGGCATTTCAGCATTTTTAACAGCGTTCTCGTCTTTTCCGACAGTGCGAGCTATTTCTCTCCAGGAATTATTAACAACATGTTGATCACGGTGATCTCTGAGATCTGAATCATACAAATGTCTGTGTTTACAAACCTCTGCCATACTAGTTCTTGCCGGTCTGCCATGTTTTTTCACGTCTGACCGTCCGCGTAGTTAGAAAATTTCCTAGGTGCGCGTTGCGGAAATTTTGGGCCACGCGGTGGAGGGGCGTGGTTGTTAAGATGATGCAAAATGACGCAACTTTTCCGCACGGAGCCGTGCGGACCTCGCGGACACGTCAAGCATGACCTTTAGCCTGGCAAGCCAGACTAAATAAATGTATCAAACTTTGCAAAGCAAGAATTTGGTCTAGTTCACTAGGCTTTTCTTGTTTGGTATTAGCCATAGACTATTTGATGTAAAAACCTCTGGCATTTCTAAGCCTGCCATATTTCCTGGAGAGGCTCCTTGCCACAAATACACTCAGATTAGATTTCTCCATTTTAAAAATTGCTGTCTGGTTTTAAGTGATATCAGCTCAACAACATGACTCTCTTCTTTCATTATAACTGATTTCACAAAAGGTTTTAGCCAAACAGAAGTCATTCTTTTGAAATATCTAGCACGGAGAGCCAATAATTGACAGAATGCTAAACTTCAGATGTTTATCCCACCTCCGTATGAGGTCTTTCTATGCAGCAAAGTACTAATTTGCATCCTGATAGCTAAACAAATGTTGATAAATGTGCCCTGAGCAATTTGTTATGGCCGATTGTTGTAACAGGAAGTAGCACAAAAAGGCAGAAATTTTTTCCTAAGCTTTATTTGAACTGTGACATCTGTCTATGTCACCATAGACATGAATATGTAGACACCCCACTGGGTGCAGGAAAGCGTAAAAGCATCACCACCATATTGGATGGATCTCCTCACTATCTAAAATCAATGCAAAGTGGTCAACTGTACCCGTTTTGTGCAGTCTACGGTTACAACAACCAGCGTACTATTGAAAACAGATCACGTGGGATTATGAATGACTTGATTTTATATTTAAATTTATTGAACTTTATTTAAAATTCGAATTTAATCATCATGCCATACCTTGTGTCTGATTTTGTGAAAAAAGTTTGATAAAAAGTGTTTTTTAGTTGGGTAAGCACCTTACTCAGTAGAAATGAATGCACTGGGAGCAAAAAGAGACCCGTCTAAGATGGCAGCTGACCACTACGGCAGCTCCAATAGATAGTGCCAGTCCATGGGACGTCTACGTATATTGTGCCCAATACTCACACTGTGCCCTGCGGTCTTCAGCAAAGGGCACTTGGAGAAAGTGTGCAGTAAGGCTTCGAGTGCGTGGTACACAAGTGTGCAAATGATTGCCGAATTGAGACAGGGAGCATTGCGTCGTCGATCACAACGCATGCCGGGATGCAGGTTGCTGTGGTACTTAAAAAAAACTTTATTAACAACTTTCAAACAAAAAAATCAAACAATTGATTGAAATAATTTTACATTTGTTGTTGCTTTGTTCAAAAGTTTTAGAGCATCAACTAATCGTCCTAACATGAACTACTTTCATTAAAAATCTGTATGCTCAGAAAAGGCACTTGAGCCTATTCTCCCGCAGCAATGGATTGTGGGTGATACACTTCACCCAAGACTGCATCAATGCAGACTTGGGTGAAGTGCAGATCAAGGCGCAAAAGGGAAGTGATCAACTTCAGCACTTGATAATCGAGACACCCTACACAATCGCACCCCTGGTCGGGATTGAGATTGGGCCCATATGTCTGTGTGTGTCACATGTAGCAGAATCAGGCGTCCATCTTGTTGCTCACTCACTTCTTCTTCTTCTCTTCTCTACCCTCTAGTGGTAGACACAACACAATTAGATCTGAATTATCTTCACTTTAACTTAATATGTTTACTAGTCATCTCAAAACAATAATGGCTCATTTCTGGTCCAGATCCAGGTCAACTCTATGCAGTCAGTTTAATTTATTTGTAAAAATCAGTTAAACTTCGACATTACAGAGCAAACTGAATCAGTGGTAGAGTTGCGTTGCTGTGATCCAATCAGAGGCGAGATGTCCAAATATCAGGAAATAAGACCCCAAATCCTGTCGTCTGAAGCTGCTTTCTCCTCCAGCTGACTTCTCCATGCTGAAACAGGAGCATTTGAGCTTTGTTTTTTCAAAGTACGACTTAAAGGAATTAATTCCTACTAGAGACTATTGCAAATATATATAAAAAAATAGGAGTGGGCCTCTTTAATGCCTCCAGACATCAATTGTTAGTTAATGAAATCTACAGCATAGGAGGGTAATATAGAGATTGTTTGTGTCCTGAGACAGAGAAAGCCAAACGTTTGAAGATATCAAATATAAACGTAAATAATGGATGATCCATGTGCACCAAGTCTTTTTTTCTATGCAATGTTCTTGTCACGTTGAGAGCGAGGGGGTTAGGACCCAAGATGCAGAACGCCACGAATGACTCGAGGCAGAAGCGGTTGTAAAAATTAAAATCCTGTTATTTAGGTTGCAGCACAAAAACGCTGAGAGGTGCAGGATGCCTAGCCTAAAATCCAAAAACTCAGGAAGCCACAAACCAAAAGCTCATTCATGAGCACAAAACCTAGTGAGTCACGAGGGGAACAAAACAACGCTGACACACGACAATGGACCGACAAAACACTGAGACGCAGACAGGGTTAAATACACAGGGGCTGGGTGATTAGGAGACGAGGAGCAGGTGCGTGGGGAGAGAGAACTGAGGGAAGATTGGTGAAATCAAAATGGAAAAGGAAGACCAAGCAGAGGAGGGCATAAAACATAACCTGTGAGACTCTACATAAATAAACCTAAAAGACTAAGGGCACAGGAGAACCAAAGATAAATAACTAATGACCTGAGGAGTGACAGAACTAAATATGTGGAATGGCCAGGGAGACTAATTAACAAGTGGGGAAGGAAAACACACACACTAAAGGAGACTAATGAAATGAAAATCTAAACCTATAGAAAACTAAGAGGAGTGACTAGGAGAAACATGGGGGAAACCTGGAGTGAGCTGGGGACAAAAAGGGGCACAGGAGATACACGGGATACATGAGGGGAACCTGGAGGGAAACTTGGAGGAAAACCTGGAGGGGGGCTGGGGACAAAAAGGGCATAGAACCTTAGGGGACACATGAGGGAAACCTGGAGGGAGAACTGGAGGGGGCTGGGGACCAAAGGGACACAGAACATGACAATTCTATCCTGAGCAAGTACTGGTAGACAATGGGAAGGAAAAGGAAGTACTGGGGAAGCTTTTTCACTCTGATCCCCCTTTTTAATTAGCTCTCCATGTTTGTATTTAAGATTATTACTGCCTAGAACTTTGTTATCTGTGTTCAGCTTCAGTAGAAAAGATGACTGGCCAGGCCTTCTGTGTTTGTCTTTCTTCTAACCTATCAGACCTCAGCTAGCCGAAGCAGAAACAGTTTTCTTCTCGGTACAGGGAATGGTTTCGGTCACAGGATGAAACACCATGCTTCAGTCAAGATTCAACACAATCTGCTAGACTCCTTTTGCTGGACAAATCTAACCAATTTGGGGTTTTACAATCTACTGAATCTGATTCTGTTACAAGTTAAGTGAATTAACTGAAACTCTATTTATACAACAGTATAAAGAAAATACAAATTTTGCATTAATTCAATTAGGCAGCACCTAACCTCATTGAAAAATAAGTTGTTCTGTGGGATTTTAGCCACAGATCTGTTGGTCAGCAGCATTTTAAGATGAGTTTATGTCACTGAAGATAACTGGGGGCTGGGAGTTGTTTTAGAGTTGTTTCTATAGGTCAAAGAGCCAAACACAACTAAATATGCTTTATTACCAAACTTTACCCAAAAAGGCATTAATGTTACAGTATAACATAAATCAACAAAAGGCATTAATGATACAGTATTACATAAATCAAATACAAACCGATATGCAGAATCTTAAACCCAATCAGGAAATGAAACTACACTCACTGAAAACATGCACAATCACTCCCTTTGGTGATCCCTGCCAAGAGAAAGACAGCAGGACAGTCTGTCATTTACTGATTAGAGTGAGAGAGGCAGAGAACTGAGGCGTAACACTGCCTGAGAAAGGAAAACAGCCGAGTCACACTGACGGAGTCAGCCAGTTACACACGGGTTCAGGTCACGCTGAGCAGGGAAAGGGAAAGGAAACACACGGGTCCATGTAAACAGAAACTTAAAATATGTGTTATGGAAGAAAGGAAATGGGGTTTTGGGGAACTAGAAAGAGCCACAGAAAAGGAAACAACTCCTATATTAAAAACAGCAGCTTATATATGCAAGACATAAAAGTGTGGGAGGTGACCGATGCTTCCTGTAAACAATATGACTGATAATGAGGAGGAGGGGTCCTTCTCTAAGGCTGGAGATTGTGAGAGGAGTTGTCTGTGTGACGTTCCATCCCTCTGGACCTGCTGGGCTACTTTCTGTGTCATTAAAATTCCTCTTCTTTCTGAAGCCATGGTTTCTGCCCCAAGCAACATGCTGGCTCATGTCCGCCTCCCCTCGTCTACCTTCTCCTCTCAGTGTTTGTTATCTCCCTGCAGCAGAGCACGCTGCTTTCTCTTTAAATCCACAAAACACATTTCTCTAAAACTTTTTCCTGGACTTCCACCAGGCTGCCCTGTGTTTTTGTCGAAATATGCTATTTTCTCTTATCTCTTTCTTTCTTTTTTCATTTTTAAAGCCAGAGTTGACTAGCCTGGCAAGCCAGACTAAATAAATGTATTATTTTTGAAAAGCAAGAATTTGGTCTAGTTCACTAGGCTAAGATTTGACATCATCAGCTCGACAGCACATAGAAAAAGTTAGCCCACGTTTTTAAAACTTCATTATCTTCACGTAACCTCCTTCTCTACTGAGCTCCTTTCCTCTCCAGCACAGCCTCTTCTGTGGTATTTTTCAAGTGTCACTTCTGTTCAAATCTGAGATTGTGAGGCAAACAGAGTAAAGATCAAACCTGACCAAACGTCTCTCCTTTAAATATACTTTATTTACAGCATCAACAATGGACTTGACCTTACAAAAATTCAGATGGGCCACCAGAGCTTCCAGCCTATTCAAATGTCACCAACAAACATCCGTTGAGCCTCGACTAAAATGCTTTTTAAATGGCAAAAATCTTGCAGAATGCATGCTGACTGTACATGAACCATAATCTATTTGTGAAAGTGCCCCAACCGGAGCTGCTCATACAGACTCCAAACAGCTGTCCACACATACCAGATTCTTGCTACCTCTAGTTATTAAAAGAGAGGGCTCGTGTCTTAGACTGCACATCATATAATTACATTTAAATTTGAGGCATTGGTTTTTCTGCCTGGGCTGCCACCTCACTGTGGTGGAGGGGTTTGACCATCCCTATCCTAGGAGCTTTGTCTGAGGCTCGTCTCTGGTAGGGTCACCCATGGCGATCAGGTCCTAGGTGCATGAAAAACAGCTCAAAGGCTTCTTATGATGAGGATGTCCTTTGGGGTTATCCCGCAGTGTCGGCCACCAACAATTGCTTTGTGTTGTGCTCAAGCTGACTTGTTCTACAGGGGGAAACTGCAATAGGGCTTGTGATCGTGACATCATCACCGACGCATCCGCCCCGTTGGAGGCGTGTGAGTCCTTACTTGTTGCTTGTTACTACTGTAAACAGCGCACTCAGTCTCATTCTTGCAGCTTAAATTAATCTATTATTCAGTTGATCGGTTATATAACACAACTCTAGTAAATCGTTGCTGTGTGGTGGGGTGACACACATGATCGATAGGGGAATAAAGGTGGAAAACAAGCTAACTTTTCACAGTTTTCCTGCTTGGAGGCAAAACCACAGAGACCACGTATCTAGCTTAACAAAGTCTCATCGGCTCACTTGAATCGCAGCAATGAGACGACCAAACATAGCGGCAAGATCCGACCATACCTAACACAACATGCCACCCAGCTCCTGGTGCAATCTACTGTCATCTCCCGCCTCGATTACTGCAACGCCCTTCTAACTGGTCTTCCAGGCTGTCCTGTGAGTTCTCTTCAAATGTTCCAGAACGCAGAGGCGCGTCTGGTCTTCAATCAGCCAAAAAGAGCACACGTCACCCCTCTGTTCATTGAGCTCCACTGGTTACCGCTAGCAGCACGCATCAAATTCAAATTGCTAACACTAGCATACAAAGTCCGAGATGGTACGGCTCCCATCCACCTGAATCCTCTTGCAAAGGCTTACATCTCGGCCCGGCCGCTCCGGTCATCACAGGATCGTCGGCTAGCAGTGCCTACACCACGCTCAGGACAATCCAGACTCTTCTCATGCATCGTTCCACAAATGTGGAATGACCTTCCAAGCACTACAAGAACAGGAGCTTCCTTTTCAATTTTCAAGAAACTCCTGAAGACCCTGCTCTTCAGAGAGCATCTTCTTAACTAGCACCTTCCCTGCACCCGTACCCCATCTCTACTGTCCACTCCTTGTTCCCTCCTCTCCGTGATTGATGTCAAGTTGTTGTTATTGTTGTTGTTAGCCTCAAGGGAAACAGGCCTACTATCACTTGTAAGTCGCTTTGGACAAAAGCGTCTGCTAAATACAAAAACATAAACATAAACATAAACAAACATCACCTTCCGGAGTATTTTCATTGTGGTAAGTTACAGATGGTGTAAGTTTTTTATACATCGTTTCTTTCCTTCAACCGCGACATGCACACAAAACACACACACACGTACAGAGGCTACACTCACTACCGGTGAGCTAATGCGGGCGCTGACACACAAGACAACTTCTCCTGCTACACTTCTTCTGTGTGATGACAATTTTGATTTTTGTACTAGAAAAACCAGCAAATAAAACGTTTACCTCTCATCCGGACGTTTACGTCCACTTACACCACAAACAAGAATGCCGAAAATGTCCGTTATGCAGACATGTGGTGGAACAATATGTCATCAGTGCTCCGGTCTAACGCAGATTTTGTCCACAAACCGGTCCCCGACGTCTTTATGTAACATATCCCTGTGTATTCCGCATCCCTTTTGGGATTTTACGATGTTGTTTAATACTTTCTTTCACCCAAATCTGCTTCTTCTCTGCGACAGTACCGTTTGTTTCACCGTGTGTTTACACTCATCAGCCTCCCAACATGGCCGCGCACATCCCAGAATGCTATGTGTAATCACATGTGATCACAAGCCCTATTATAAACATTTAAAAAGTGTTTGTGTAAAGCAATCACAATGTACATAACTCATTTAGTGAAACTCGTAAGGTTGATTGAAACTGTAATTTTAAAGAAATGTTTCAAAGTTTCAGATGTTTTACCTCTTAAAAAAAACAAGATTTGATCCATATTCAGTGGCCTAGTGGTAGAGTGTCCGCCCTGAGACCGGGAGATCAGGGGTTCGATTCCTGGTCGGGTCATACCAAAGACATTGAAAAAAATTGGACCCGATGCCTCCCTGCTTGACACTCAGCATTAAGGGGTTGGATTGGGGGGTTAAACCACCAAATAGTTCCCGAGTGCGGCTGTGTCTGCAGCTCACTGCTCCCCCAGGGGATGGGTCAAATGCGGAGAACAAATTTTGCACACACACCTGTGTGTGTGACAACTATTGCTACTTTAACTTTATTAAGACATGTTTTCCTCATGCAGAGAATCTAAGAACATGATTTTATTATCCAGCAATTGCAACTTTTGCTCAAGAACATATTTATATATGTTCATCTTTTCAACAACAAATGCTATTGATTGTGTGGAAAACAGCAATGCACCAATAATTATTGATTTTCTGACTTTTAACAGACCTGCAACTGGAGCTTTCAGTAGCACCGAGAGCAGTGTGTAATCATGGACATGACCCCTACTGCTGACAGTGATGAATGGCAGCCTTGAGGGATCTAACCCAAGCCCTGGTGACCCACTGCAAACACACACACACACACACACACACACACACACACACACACACACACACACACACACACACACACAAACTCCCCCACCCCAGAAGCCAAATTGGGGCCTTTGATCAACATGCATTGTCAAGGGCTGTATGCATGTATGTTTCAGGGAGAGAGCCTTGGGACTGTTTCGTGTGTGTGTGTGTGTGTGTGTGTGTGTGTGTGTGTGTGTGTGTGTGTGTGTGTGTGTGTGTGTGTGTGTGTGTGTGTTTGGGGGGGGGGGGTCCTTAGACTGAAGTGCCGGATATTGTTCCACCACTTCCTGCCCTCTAAGCCCTGACCTGAAGAATTGCAGCCATGGAGCCTTTTGTTTAGCTGGCCCTCAACCTCTTCTCGGCCCCTCCCCGTCTCCCCTTTCCTCCTTTTTCTTTCTTCTTGTTCCTTTTTTCTCTTTCTCCTTGAACCTCAAACATACACTAATGCCAAACTCTTGGAACCATTCATCAAAGCAACCACCGGAGCACACACTCATACAAACACTCGCACATGCATTCCTGCCCTGTTGCTATGGCAGCAGAGGCCCCTGAAACCACGCTTTGAACCTGCGACCAAGTAGCTCATTCTCACCTTAAAGAGTGACTTTGAGATGTTTTTCTAGAAAATGTCTATATATGGTTAAAATATCCACAGCAGGACAGAACTGCATGGCTGTGTTTTCAGTCACAACAACACGCTGACTTCAAAGGTTTAGATTTGTGATCAGTTTTGGTTCAATGTTTGGGTCATTGAGAGGGTTTTGGTCTTATCATTGCTTTTCATATTCTTTCCTATAGGTTCTCAGAGATTGTGCAGATTTTCCAAGTGCAGATATTTTGCAAAGATTTCCGAAAAATGCTAAAGGCAGGCAAAATTATTGTCTCCGGCTTGTGATGATTAGAACATTAATGTTTCCAGCCTAATGCCATTGCAGGTGTGCAGTCAGCTCATGTGGGAATGTGTACAAAACTAATTATATCCATCACACACACAACACTCCAGAATAAACACCATGACTACAGCTGGCATTTTAGGATTTCAGCAACTCCACTCAAACCAGAATGCTTGACATTGTTCTGATCGTTATTTTAGGTTGTAAATTACCATGAGAGACAAAGGGAGGAAAATATTTTCAGCTAACCTGACTGGTTACATCACAAGGAGAGTGATATCTGTGTCTTGTGTTTCAGATCAGACTGTGTGTAAAACAATTAGTGTGAAGAGTGATCCTGAGCCTGTGCTGGGGAAGGTTCAATAGATGAGAGAAATTCCTGGTGCCACTTTACTCCTGCAGAGAAGGAAACTGTAATGGATCCCAGCACCTGTGCTCCCTCCAGCACTGGGGGCCATTAACAGCTGATTGAAGCCTTTGAACTTATTGAACTTTGCATTAGCTCGTTATGTCCGCACTGTTTGTCTCTCACTGATTGATCCTGCTAATGTAGATCCCAGCCGTGTTGTAATACAAGAAATCTTGACTTTTATAATCACATTAGACACTAAAACAATGTTCCTGTCTTAAAAATGAATTTTTGTAATATTGCATGAAAAAAACTTAGTTTTGTATGATTCCACCATTGCTCTGCCAAATAACTTGCTGTAACTTTCCCTTTTACAATAGTGCTGCCTAGAGACAAATGTGCGAAAGATACGAGAGACAGATTTTAGCCAAATTAGAATACTTTGAAAACATTATTTTAATGCATATCCTTTAACCAAAAGGATATGCTTAAAAAGTCCTTGATAAAAGTCCAGTAGCTGATGGTCAACATATAATTGCAGTTATTGATGAACAAACATAGCCTAGAAAAGACCTGAGATGAAGCAAAAAATGATTCTGCTCTGCAGTTTGGTCTAGCCAAGCGCCATTCGGACATCAGCTGGCCCATACAGTGTTGAGCCTTGCCAATCATGGCGCTTTATCAGGTTACTGGGCCAATCACAGCACTTTATCAAGTTGCTGGGCCAATCACAGTGCATGAACCTGTTACTGGGCCAATCATAGCACTTAATCAAGTTATTGGACCAATCATGGCGCTTCATCAGGTTGGTGGGCCAATCACAGCACTTGAACCTGTTACTGGGCCAATCACAGCACTTTATCAGGTTTCTGGGCCAATCGCAGCACTTTATCAAGTTGCTGGGCCAATCACAGTGCTTGGTCATGTTACTGGGCCAATCATAGCTCCAATCATGGCGCTTCATCAGGTTGGTGGGCCAATCACAGTGCTTGAACCTGTTACTGGGCCAATCATAGCACTTTATCAAGTTATTGGACCAATCATAGCGCTTCATCAGGCTGGTGGGCCAATCACAGCACTTTATCGGGTTACTGGGCCAATCACAGCACCTTATTGGGTTGGTGGACCAATCACAGCACTTTATCGGTTTAGTGGGAGGGATGTTACTGCGACAGAGCGAAACAACAGAGATTGCTATGGCTCATTTGAAAGGACTTCGACATCAACTTTGGACTGATTAGACTTAGGCTTTTCTTTGAGTCAACAGCAGATAGGGGTTCTCAAGCCCTTTATTTAGAAAAGGGATGTAATTGCATCTTCTTCAGCTCTGTATGGTGGACTGCCCCCTTGACTGACATCCGCGTAAGTGAGTATGTAACGTTGTTTGATGTCAAAAAGCATGCAGAGGCAGCCTGAAATACAAGCGTATAGGTCCCGCCCCATGACTGAGCTCATGGCCAAACTATATATATTCACATAAGATGGCTTGCCAGGTTAGCACAAAAACTGACTTGGAACAAAATAATAATAAAAAAAGAATCTAGAAACAAAAGTTAAGTTGCTGCATAACGGTCACACTTTGGAGTGGTCATGAGGCTGTATGGTTTAGATGGATAATGTGCATCATGATTTTTGTGACTTTTAGCACCAGGCATAAATCAGTAAACAGCAGTTGAATCCATAAAAACAGATTTTTTTCAACATCCTGCTGAATAAATACTAAAGAGGTAAAATCATTGTAAACGTTACATAAATGTCAAAATTATCTCGAAAGTAAAACAGATCAGCTGAAATTTATCTTTTATAATTTACTTCTGGTGTGTGTATATATATATATATATATATATATATATATATGTGTGTGTGTGTGTGTGTGTATTGGGCAATAAACCCCTCTGGTTTAGTTAATACACTGTGCCACGTTTCGAGGATGTTTAGGACCCAAATATGCAGATACCCAGGAGGACACAAGGCAGGAGTAGATATAAAGAAAAAATCCTTCTATTTGAGGATGAACAAAAATAAATCCAAAGGCAGTGAGCCTAAAGTCCAAAACTCCAAAGCAGGAGAAACAAAACTCACCAAGAGCACAAACTGGGATGAGACAAAAAACTCACACAGAACACGAACAAATGCTGACAGAATACAAACAACGAACAGACAAGACACTTCTTCTTATGGTGTTTTTATTGGCGGTTGGCAAACAACGAACGGTGCATTACCGCCACCAATTGTGTGGAGTGTGGTCTGGAACAGCATCCTCAAAACAAAACCAAACAGGGGGGAAAAAAACCTCAAACTCTCCCAAACACCCTTATCTTTTTCAAAAACCAAAATAAAAGCTGAAAACGGTCACTTCTTGAATTTTGTCTCAATAAATCAACAAGATCCAGTTTCACTTTCATCCGACTAAGAGCGTAAACCATTGTCCTTCTTTTCCCGACAAGACACTGAGACAAGACAGGGCTTAAATACTCAGGGAGGATGAGAGGGAGATGAGCTGCAGGTGTGTGGGGTGTGGGAGGAGGACCAGGTGAAGGCAATGACTAATCAGGGGAGAAACTAACTTGACCTAAGAATAAAACCTAATACAAAGAGCAGGAAACATAACTACAATTCAAAGGGAGGGGGGAGAAAAATAATAAACACTGATGGGAAAAAAAATACTAAATCATGAAAGGCTGTAACTAAAGGAAATTACTTGAGCAACCTAGAGGGCTGGAGATTTAGGGGCAAATGGGGAAAACCAGAAGACGCATGAGGAAGACGCAGACATGACACATGAGGGCGCTAGGACACAGAAGGGAATCTAGAGAGGATGGAGAAACACCAGGAAGCACATGAAGGAAGGGGCAGACGCAGACCACGACACACTGTTCATTCGATATATATATATATATATATATATATATATATATATATATATATATATATATATATATATATATACACATACATACATATATATGTATATTACGCAATAAACCCCTCTGGTTTAGTTAATACACTGTTCATTCGATGAAACTTCCCTTAAAAACTAATTATGTTGTGTAACCTTAAAGAGCAGATAGATGTTTAGCTAGTTTACTATCAGATCAGAGTTTTAAATGTGGGCTGTGGGTTGCGCTGAAGCAACACTACCCAGTTTTTTACAGCTGTTTGCACTCAAAAGCCATAAATTGCTACTGTTTGACAAGAGATGCGGATATTTTTACACTTCACGCCATGCAAAGTACTTGTTAGAGGATTTTTGAAATGGCCAAGCCATTGACCTGAAACTGCATTCTTTAGTTTACTAGCCACCAGATATCTAAACATGCAGAAATACAGTTTTTACCTGCTGTGTTTTTGACAAAGACATTTTCCATGATTACTTGTAACATTATTAGACTTAATTTCTCACAGGGTTCCCACTGTCCAAAGCATCTTTTGTTTTCATTTTGTCTGTCACAAAAACAATTAGACACACAGAAAGGTCACGGCTGATCGCAATCAAGCTTTAAAACACACAGACGCAGTTTCAGTGTGACAGAGTGATTCAGGCTGATTCACAAGGCAGCACACCTGCTCTGGGCGTTGGAGGTTAAGCATATCTGAAGGATTAGTCATAAGCACAAGCAGCCTCAGGTAACTCATGCTGCTTACTGTCATATCAGTGAAACTTGATTGAAGATCATTCTTTTACTCTTGTTGAGGGTTTCAAAACTCCAAAACTAATTCATAGAATATCAGCTCTCAGTGGGTTATTTAAATTATTTTAGCATGACTGGCTTTTGCCTTAGGAACTATTCCTACTGTGACTAGACTTTCCTCTTTATCGTAAACCCCTTTAGCTTTTGTTGTTCTCATTTACGTCCCAGGCCATTCCCTGGCTATTGAATTACACAATGATTTAATAAATTTGCATAATTTCTGTTAGTTTGCTGGAATTAAACATCCACCCACCACCCCCAATAAAATTTCCAAGTAGTCCCCACAGACCACGTCCCTCTCAGTTTCTGAACGGACCTGTCAGAGCAGCTTCACAAGAAAAGTCAGGAAGAGAACAAAAAGTATTGCACTAATGTACAATAATATTATTTATATTTTCCAAAATTATATAGAAGAAGCTGTAAATTACAGACTTGGTCTCAAGTCAGTAATGTCTATCTGAAAAGGGCTTTTATGGAACAATGATTGTCTTATTACATCTGTGTGTTAGCATCACAAATACAAGCACAAGCTAAATGCATCACCCTTGGAAAATATAGACATTATATTTTTGTATTTTTCTATTGTTTAAAAGTGAAGCCAATATATCTCAGTAAACATCTCATTAATATTATATTATGTAATATAACCAGAGACTGCACATGTAGGATTCTGCTTACTTGACTGGAGTTTTAAATGCACCAACTGACTCGTGGAACAAAAGAAGTAAGTGAATCCACAGGAGTCAATCCTGAAGAAAATGGTTTCACGGGAATTTTTGTTTTTCAGTCAGGAAAATGTCCTGCTGGTTGACATGGAGTGGGTGGAGCTTAAAACATGTACTGGAACCAACCACTAGGGGGTGTTTATCAGTCATTTTCTGAGCTGCATTCAGATGTCTAGTTTCAATTTGTGTTGATGTGTCAACATCACAACAAGCATGTAAACATTTGACATGAAAATGATTAAAGAATAAAATGATAAAGAATGTTTCTTTTATATCATACACAAAATAACAACTGTTTACGCCAGTATATCTTATTGACTTTTAAATATTATTATTTCCATTTTTTTTTTAATCAGGAAATATACTATTTTGATTTGTTTCACGCGTCATCAATGACTAAAAGGTTATTGCTGTTTTTTTGGAGACAGATTGTATAACACACGCCATAGCTGTTTAAAATTCACAAGAGAATTACTTGACCATAACCAGGCGCATATCAGTGTTTATGATGCTCATGGTTGCACTGCCCTTCCAGTCTCAGCCACCTCTGTGCGATGGACTTTTATATTTTCCAGCCAGAGAAGTGTTTTGTAAGACAGGCGTGTCGAGGCTGAAGGCCCTATCACCGACTCGCCTACAGGAGGGCGTAGAGCTTGCAGGCATGAGAGCAGATAAGAGTTAAAGACTGGAAAGCGAAACAGTAACTTCAGCGTACAGCGCTTTTCAAACGGTTTGCTGTTTGTTTTACTCGTAAAAGGAAAGAAAGCTTTTGGAAACAGTTGAGTTTTTATTTTTGTCCCTGATAAAACCCATCTGACTGTACTGACCTTTCACCTACTTTTTAAGGCACACAGATTTACCCACATGGACCGGTTTAACACGAGTACAAGAATCAAAGCATGATTGAAGCCTACTGTGTGCCTGACTGAGTTTTAACACATCTTCTTTTTGTCCTGCTTCCAGTTCTTTGCGGTACATTATGTTCCTTTTTCCCATCCCCAATGCTATAATAATCCTGTAATGTTTCGCTAGGTTAGAGCCTTTTACCTGTCTTAATTAGAGCAGTCCTTCCCACATGTATTAAAGGATCGTTGCTGTGCTTGTTGTTTCATGTGCTGCGATCACTTCAGACCTGCAAGACAACAAAGTAGCTGGATTTTGGCAAGCAAGTCTCTCTTTAGAGGGCGTCCTCTGAGACAAGTCATCACATGAACAATAGGACGTCGTTCAGCTTGTCAGGCAGGGAGGAATGCTCACGATTCATCGGTATGCGACCGGGCAATTATTCCGACAAACGTCAGCAATGGAGTGTTTTTAGCTGCAACTCTGTGATTTACCAGTTACTAGGCCTTACAGACAGGTACTTCTCCCTGCATTTCTCTTCATTTTTGACCCTTACAGCCCAAACCTCCTGAGATAAACGAATGAAAGGAAAATGGTGTAAAAATGCAGCTAGCCATTTAGCCGTTTCTAGACAGATTTGTTCAAATATATGCATGCCTCAACAATACCAAAGAAGTTCTTAATGTGCATTTAATTGCATTTAATTTGTTAAACAACCTTTTCAGTTTCCTCCATTGACTCACAGACATGAATTCTGAAATGAGGAAATGAGAATTACCAAAGTTTCCTCCTGGTTTACCATAACAACAATAAAAAATAAACACACCGAAAGCAAATGTTTCATGGAGAATTTTCTTGGTGATGTATTTAGTTGCTACTGAAACCCATTTATACATTAAGAAGCCGTTTCTTATTTGCCTCTGCTCTGACACAATCCAGTTCATGTAGATTGCTTGCATTTTGTAACGTAGGTTTCACCTCTTTTGGAGGAATCCAATAATTAGAAACGAGAAACCATCTGACTGAAACGGCGAAACTGTCAGCAGAAGTCAGTGCAGCATAGCAGGTTCCTAAAAACGACTTCTGGTAAAACAGGCAGGCGAGAGAAGCTGACTCAACACGCAGCCGGTAAGCATTACACTGCCTAATGAAAATGACACAGATCACCTGCTCGAAAGTGAAGTCGGCCTTCTAAAATATCAATTAATGACAATTTTACCCATGAAAGTACGCTTCTTAACATTTATCTGACACAATTGCTACTGAATGAACAGAGTTTGTGTTTACTATCACATGCAGATGTTTCATTGCGGTTCCACGTCCTTTTTTTAGGATGATCACGAGGAGTCTACAACATTTTTCTTTACTGATAGATTATGAGTTTTTAAATTAAAGTGATTCAATATTTCTGGGCATGCATTTGAGTATTTTTTAAGGTGACTTTATCATTTTCCCACTACATTTACCAGATGTCTGTCAATTCCCGCACATTTAGTGTGAGGATTGCATCAAGTCACTGACACCAGTCAGTGACTTGATGCAATTTGCTGGGTTCCTTATATAGGAAACTTTTTACTGATTGGCTTAATGAACTGACCCGCATTGGAATGTTTATTATGTGAAGTGCCTTGAGACGACTCTTGTCATGATTTGGCGCTATATAAATACACTTGAATTGAATTGAATCGAATTTACTGAATCAAAACAATGAAATGAATGAGAGTTTAAGGCCGTCACCATTTCCCTCCTTTTAAGCTGTGCCTAATAAAAGGGCCTTAAGCTAGCTTTAAGCATGTGGCTAGGAGGTAAGTATGACTGGCTTGTTTGTGTCTCAAGTTCCCAGTTCATCGTGTTAATTTAATTCTGCCTAATCCTGAGCAGCAGAGTGCTTGAAACGCCATGCAATTTATGAATTAGGTCTTTACTGTTTTTCCATCACCTTGTTGTTTGCTTTGAAGGTTTTAGTTGTAATACAACCCACTTTGCTTTTATTAGGTTATTTCTAGTCTGACCCTTATAGCGCCCCCCCCCCCCCCCCCCCCCCATTTGTGGCTTATTTCTGTCACCACCAAGCCCCCGCAATGCAGCTCTAAAATTGAGTCAAACCCGGAAATGAAATAAATTGCAGTTCCACCCTCATCCACTAGGGGCTGGTGTCAGAAGCGAGCAAATCCTCATTGACTCCCATGTTAAAAAATACCAATTTCACATCAGAAATAAACATGTTTACAGCCTGGTACCAAAACATGTTCTTTGTTTAAATTATCTAGTTTACACTCATGACAACTCTGAGGGGGGTGAATTTTTTCTCACTCATCTGTTTAAGTGTATTGAAAGCCTAAAATTCTGTATAATTAATGAGCATCAGACCCACGTGACCACAGAGCTAGCTCCGTGGAAAGGCCTCAGTAGAGCCTCGGTCTGGCTTGGAAACTGCTCCGGCATTTTGAGTCTCTGTGTTTGTGTATTCTTTTTTGGATATTATTTGTGCAATTGTTGGACAAAAAGACTTGCTGTGGCATTAATTGCACTAATAGAGCCTCCAAGGAGTCTCCACTTCATTTTTTTCGGTAAGTAAAATTATATTTATGTATTTTAGGTCACTGCCGAGCTGAGCTTAGATTTTAACATGTACTGTTTAACCATGAAATTTAAATGTAATAGGGTAAAACCCAGTGCATTTAACATAATGCTGCACTTTATAAAATGGGTTGAAATATAACATGTTGGTGGAGCT
This sequence comes from Nothobranchius furzeri, assembly GCF_043380555.1. Taxonomy (NCBI): domain Eukaryota; kingdom Metazoa; phylum Chordata; class Actinopteri; order Cyprinodontiformes; family Nothobranchiidae; genus Nothobranchius; species Nothobranchius furzeri. The sequence continues at coordinate 29,580,627 of NC_091753.1, forward strand.
GGGATCCGACTATCGGCTTGTGGAGCTCCTGGGAGGCCGATGTTTCTCCCCTGGCTTCGCGGCTTCCAGCTCGGCGCATCTCTGTCTGATCGCGGCTTGTGTGTGCTGCGCGGGCTGACGGATGTGGAGCTCTGGGATGGAAACCTTTCCACCTGGTTCTCCCCAGTGCCAGCTCTGCGCATCTCAGATCGCAGTGGCGCTTGTCTGCTGTGCGGCTGCCAGCTTGTGGAGGTCTCAGAGACCTCTGTGGAGGTCTCGGAGTCCTCTGTGTTCCACCCGGTTTTACCCAGCGGTCAGCCCGGCATATCTCTGACTCAGAAGCTCTGGTGTTGTGCACAGTTAACTTCGGTTGTAGCTAGGTTTCTACCTCCGTTAGTTAGCTCCCACCTCCGCGTTAGCTTTGGATTAGCCAGGGTTAGCTTCAGGTTAGCTTGTAGCTAGTTTGACCGGGAGTCGTCAGTTGATCCCAGCCTTACAGCCCCACCCTCAGCTCCTCCTCTCTTCCCTGTTGTGGAATTGTCCTGGCTTGACGGAACCTGTGACAAAATGGCGGTGGTGGCCACCTCCCATTTGGCCTCAAAAACGTGACATTGGAGCCTATGGAAATGAGATGTCCAGTAAATTTATGTCGATGGTCACCACCCAACAACTCCTTTGTACGGAGCCCAGAAAGTGCTTGGTGTCAAATAATATGATAAAATCTGAATAAGCATACATCCATACTTTCATGCATCCATTTTCTAGGCCTGCTTGTTTCTGTTGTAGAGAGTTTGTTCTTGTCTCTGCAGGTCCTTTGGTTGGGAACGCCTGTCATCACAGGGCATCACAAACAAACAAAGCATTCACACATATACTCACAATCGGTCCTTGTCAGATGACCTATCGGGTGCTGCAGCACATTGCATGATGGGATAGCCAGGTGAATAAACAACAAAAGCATTGGTCGGCTTTACGTGTTGTGAGCTTATTAAAAAGCAGAAAATGGTACGCTTGTGCTGTGAAGGGCTGCCATGCTATCTTCACGAGAAGGCAAAAAAGTTAAATGTAAGCAGGAATCACGTTAACAGGATATTTTCAGTATTTGGCCGTTTATTTTTTTGACGGAAAAATCTCAAGGCTGTTGGTCATTCTGACAGACTGAATTACCTGGTGTGCAGACATTTTAAACGTTACACACAGAGAACATTGCAGAGGTAACAAAATCAGTCAAAAAAAACATTCCCATCAGAAGATCTGAGCATTATCTCAGACCTGAAGACCATGATCAGCGCGGCTTGCTATTAAACCGCTGAAGAACTGTGGAGAGCAGCTCGGAGCGCGTCTGGGTCACAGCCCAGCAGAACCAGAACACAGCAGGTAAAATGTTCTCATTTAAGTGAAATTGTTTAATTGTAACATTAATATGTTGCTGGAACGCTGGTCAGCTTGTTTAGACTAAATATTAATAAAAAAGGAATGAAAATTAAATTGTCAATTTTTACTTATTATTGTTTGAAAAAGGAAAATGATGGGAGTAAATGATCATGGCCATTTTTTAAACTCTGTTTCTGTACTTGCCTGTAATTTATATTTATAGTAACTTGTTAAGGCCCATCCAGAAAATAAAACCTGGCACAGTGCCTGTTAGTGGAGTAATGTTTTTGAACAGCTACTTTTTATTTTTACTTGATTATAAATATATTGAAGTAGTGCTACTTTTACTCAAGAGATATGTTTTCGACATTAATGAGACGTCTGAGCTCTGTTTGTTTCCTTTGAGGTCATAGGGATCTACATCGATTTTAGACCATTTCTGAAAACACCCCCTGGCCTTTTTCACAGGTTTATTCCTGTACGGGGTGTGTTCTTCCTTGTTCTTTTTATTCATCCTTTTGACTTTTAGGCTGCTTCAGCTGCAGCTGCAGCTTCCCCTAGAAACGCGAGTCATACACCTAATATGGCGCTGGGGTGTGTGTGACTGATAAGCAGGTCACATGCCTGACAAAGACCAATTGGTTTATTTACAGTCACCAATTACCTTAATGTGTTTTGGTCTGTCATGGCCATTTCTTCCTATGTGCAAACTACGCTGTTGCATAGGGCCCCCAAGTCACTGGGGCCCCCAAAGCTGCTGCGGTTGTGTCGATGGCGACACAAAATGGCTTTCATACTTTACCGTAACTCTTCGACAGTTTGGGCAATCAACAGATTCTGAAAGCTGAGACTATGTACTTTCCAGTGGTATACAATACATTACGGTAATTTTACACAAGTCCCTGCCCATGAACCAGAAAATAAACAGTCTGCCATGTGCCGTGCTCATGGAAGAGCGGAAGAATTGTTTTGGATGCATATTTTCAACTTCTATCTCTTCTACTGGTGTAAATAATTATTATTTTCAGTAAATTTCCTAATTTATGTTTTTATTTAGTATTTAGTTTTATTTAGTAATTTTAGATTATATTTAGTCATATTTGACGTTGCTTTGCCGTTTTTTGTACTCGTTCGATTACCCGTAGTTTTGTCTTTTTTCAACTGCGTTTTTCACTGAGTTTTTTTTTTATTATTTTATACGTTAGATTTGTTTTTGTCAATAAACCAGAAACCAGGAAACCTTCTAGAAAGAGGAAACTTCCCTCAAAAGTTGATGATGAGGAGCAAGATGTGCCCACATTGTTTTTCCATCCCAAATGCAGCAAGTATCTCTGCACTAAATATTTTCCACTAAACCCGTTCCAGTTTCTATTCTCTAGTATTTCTGCTAATAATTTTACTTTACTATTATATACTAATACCGCTTCTTCCAGGAAAACAAAAGGTCCTTGTACATCTGTGGTGAGGACTCAGGTGTGGATGAAGATGATTTGCCATCACAACTGCAGTAAGTTTATCTACAGTTCAAATAGATTTCTAGCTTTAGTTCTGTATTTTTTATTTTTTTACAGTTTTCATTTTCTAGTATTTACCACTTGAGTATGGTTTATAAAATTTGATGTACTTATAATTTTAGAGATTCTTCTGATGAATAGCCATCCACCATCACCAGCAATAGGCAATGTCAGAGACAGGATGCTGCTGGAGATGCTCCACATCTTCTGGACTCCTGGACTACAAAGTCAGACCCAGGTACCGTCGACCCACGACACCCAGACTTATCCCCAGAAGAACCCCTGGCTATCAGCTGCCTCTCACCATGAGCTCTACAAACAAATCAGCAACAAGTAGCAGAAGGAGGCCATGAAACTTCAACAATTTCAGGAGCAGCAGTGTGCACATGCTTGTTGAGGATGAAAACCCTCCAGTGACCTCCGCTCAAGTTCACATCCCTGTCCCCTGGACCAGTGGAGAAGGAATGGACAAAGCACAGAGGGCAGGTCAGGGGTGAAACAGGTATACTCTGTGCAAGAAAAAAAAACACTCCCTGGATGTGCAAAGAGTGCAAGAAATAGTTTAGTCTGCAGCAGGACAAGAACTGCTCTGCAGAATACCACAACAGCTAAAAACACCTGAACAGACAATATCTATGGAAACTCAGACACTGAAAGTTGTACATATAAATAAATCAATACAAGGTTGTAATACATGTTATGCTTGATTTCTGCTATTTCAGATTTTTTTTCATGTACATTTACATTTTCTATTCAGAAATTTCCGAAGAAAAATCAAATGCTTTTTAATTACAGTTATACTGTTTTGGTTTAAAATCCCAATTATAAACTACACACCAGCTTTTAATGTTAATAGCCCAATAAAACCAGAGTTATACTTCAAATAATTAAATCTCAGACCATCAGAAAGATTGTGATCTTGACTGCTGTCTTTATACAGGAACATTTAATCAACTGCTGTTGTACTTGTTCACATGCACTTAGCCCCTTTATTATGGGATGTGTGATGTGAACACCCCTTCCAGGGTGGAGGTCTGCACTCTGACTGCTTTCTAGTTTTTATTAGTTAGTTAAATTTCTTGAGTGAGTATTTAATTTTAAGACTGTACCATGTCTTGCTTGCAATTTGTGACAGTTCATGGTATGTTTATAGATCATCAATTGCAGTTTGTCAAAATAGGGGGGCCCAGAACATTATCTTGCATACGGCCCCCTAAATGCTAGAAACGGCCCTGTGGTCTGTGGAAGGAAATTGGAGTACCTAGAAAAATAAACACTGACCCACAAAGAAACTTTGCAAACAGAACCAACCGTTTTGTTTTGAAGCAATGGTGAGGAGCAATGGCGAAGCCTGAACCATTAGCAATTTAGCGTAGTTCCTTCCCTCAGTGATTTACTAATATGATTAATTAAATGTAGTAACCAACTAGCAGGGTGGGGATGTTTAAGGCAGTGGTCACAGTTAACTGATGATGGACCAGCTGACAAACTTGCCTGGGCATCGGACACGACGATATTAGATGCAGTTAGTATACATCAGAGCCAAGGAAATAATATGTGTGTTTCTATTGTCTGGGTAATTTTACCGGGATTATATGTATGTGGCTCATTCATTAAGTACTTACAGGGCTTTTGCATGAGAAAAGTACCAACAGGGCCGGTTTATATGGACACACGGTGGCAGAGAGGATCAAGCCAGTGAATTTCCCTGTCACTGTCCCCCTCCTAGAAATGTGGAAACAAAGTTTATGTCAAGATCTCTTTCATGTTTGTAAGTGGAACTGGTTGGGGAACCTAAATGAAAAAATCAAAGTAAACACTATGTCAAAAAAGGATTTAGAGACCATCTACAGTTGCCATAATTTAATAGAATCAATACTATTTTGTAATATATGATAATGGTTTGTAGTTTCACCATAATAAACAAGACATTTATCAATAGGATGTTACTGTTTTTGTGACAGGGTGAGCATCTTGTCACTACATCCCAATTGATCACGTGACCTGGGTACTGGCCAAGGGGGATGTCCCTTTGGCTGACTGGTTAGTGCACGTGACTCTCACCTGGGAGCTTGGGGATAAAATCCCACTAGAGCCCTTGTTCTCCACCTTGCTGCATTTTCAGTTATTCATTCAAACAGTTAAATTAGAAATACATACTTGTGTATAATTCTAAAGAACTGTTTTATCTTTAAGAAATGTTTAAGTCGGGACAAGCCAATTGAGGAGGTTCTGGTATTTGTTTTGGATGCCTCCTGTATGCATCCCAAGTGAGGTTTTCTGGGCGTGTCCATCGACATTCATATATATGGACAATGGGTTTCCAGAGACTCCAACAATACGTTTTTGAGTTAAAATGGGAGGTGGCAACCACCGCCATTTTGACCGTGTCATAGGTTCCGTCAAGCCCAGGCAATTCCACAAAAGGGAAGTGAGGTGGAGCTGAGGGTGGGGCTGTAAGGCTGGGATCAAATGACGACACCCGTCGAACTAAAGCTAATGTAGCTACAAGCTAACCTGAAGCTAACCCAAAGCTAATGCGGAGGTGGGAGCTAAGCTAATGGAGGTAGCAACCTAGCTACAACCAGAGTTAACTGTGCACAACACCAGAGCTTCTGAGTCACAGATACGCCGAGCTGACCGCTGGGTAAAACCGGATGGAACACAGAGGTCTCCCGAGAGCTTCATAAGCCGGCAGCCGCACAGCAGACAAGCGCTGTTGCAATCTGAGATGCGCAGAGCTGCCACTGGGGAGAACTGGGTAGAAAACATTGGTTTCCATCCCAGAGCTCCACAAGCCGACAGCCCGCGTAGCAGACAAGTGGCGTGGCGATCAGAGATGCGGCGAGCTGCGGGGAGGGGACCATACCGATAGTTGGAACCCAGCTCCACCAACATGTTATGTTTCAACCCATTTTCTAAAATGCAGCGTTATGTTAAATGCACTTGGGTTTACCCTATTGCATTTAAATTTCATGGTTTAACAGTACATGTTAAAATCTAAGCTCAGCTAGTGCAAGAGCAGCAGTGACCTAAAATCATCAACAGAAATACATAAATATAATTTTACTTACCAAAAATTGAAGTGGAGACTCCTTGGACTCCTTCTATTAGTGCAGTTAATACCACAGCAAGTCATTTTGTCCAACAGTTGCACAAATAATATCCAAAAAAAGAGTACACAAACGCTACAGCTACTGGTCTAAGTTCAGAGACTAAAAATCGCGGAACAGTTTTCAGGCGAGACCGAGGCTCAGACTGAGGCTACTGAGAACTTTCCACGGAGCTAGCTCTGTGGTCATGTGGGTCTGATGCTGCGGTCACGTGGGTCTGATGCTCATTAATTAGTCAGAATTTTAGGCTTTTAATACACTTGAACAGAAGAGTGACAAAAAAACCACCCCTCTCAGAGTTGTCATGAGTATAAAGTAGATCAATTAAACCTAAAACATGTTTTGGTACCAGGCTGTAAACATGTTTATTTCTGCTGTGAAATTGTATTTTTAACATGGGAGTCAATGAGGATTTGCTCGCTTCTGACACCTGCCCCCAGCGGATGAAGGTGGAACAGCAACTTATTTCATTTCCGCATTGGCCTCACTTTCAGACCCGCATTGTGGGAGCTTGGGGTACGCGTCAAACCAGGAGAACAAACACCTAGAACATGCTGGAGGGACCATGTTTCTCGGCTGGCCAGTGAATACTGTATTTCTCTGTAGGATCTGACCCAAGTGGCTGGGAAAGGGGAAATGTGGGACTCTGCTTAGGCTTTTGCCCCTTCAACCTGATACCATAAGATTGGAGGATATTTTGTAAAAGACACACTGTGATTTATTTTAAACAAATTTAAGCTTAAGTGTGTGTGTCAGCTACATTTCTACAGCTACAGAAAGATAACGCTGTTAACACGGGTCAGCTGGCTGGAGTGTTTACACACATCTTCAACCTTTCCCTCTCTCTGTCTGTAGTCCCAGCCTGCTTCAAAATGGCCACCATTGTCCCTGTACCCAAATCCTCCACCATCTCCACATTGAATGACTGGCGACCTGTAGCCCTGACCCCATCGTGAGCAAATGCTTCGAGAAGTTGGTCAGGGACTTCATCTGCTCTGCACTGCCCGATTCACTGGACCCTCTACAGTTTGCATACCGCCACAACAGGTCCACTGATGATGCCATAGCCCTGACACTTCATGCTGCCCTGTCACACCTGGAGAAAAGGGACACGTATGTGAGAATGCTGTTTGTAGATTACAGCTCAGCATTCAACACCATTGTTCCCTCGAAGCTGGACAGGAAACTGCAGGATCTAGGACTGAGCAGCTCCCGCTGCAGCTGGATCCTGAACTTTCTTTCTGACAGATGCCAGGTGGTCAGACTGGGCGGCACCACCTCATCCCCCGTCACACTGAACACTGGTGCACCGCAGGGGTGTGTGCTGAGCCCTCTCCTGTACTCACTCTACACCTACGACTGCACGGCCACGAGAAACTCCAACATCATTGTGAAGTATGCGGACGACACCACAGTGGTAGGTCTCATCACCAACGACGATGAGATGGCCTACAGGGAGGAGATCAGCGCCCTGACCCACTGGTGTCAGGACAACAGTCTCACCCTCAACGTCACAAAGACAAAGGAGATGATAGTGGACTTCCGGAGGAGCAGAGGAATACCCCCCCCCCCCCCCCCCCCCCGTCACGGTGACGCTGTGGAGAGGGTGAGCAGTTTCCGTTTCCTTGGAGTTCACCTGGCAGAGGATCTTACATGGTCAGTGCACACGGAAAATACAGTGAAGAAGGCACAGCAGCGCCTCTTCTTTCTCAGAAGACTGAAAAGGTTTGGCATGAGCCACCGCAATCTCAGGACCTTCTATCGCTGTGCCATTGAGAGCATCTTCACTGGATGCATCTCCGCCTGGTATGGCAACAGCACCGCTTACAACCGCAAAGCTCTCCAGAGAGTAGTGTGGTGTGCTGAAAGGATTATAGGAGGTGAGCTTCCCTCCCTCCAGGACATCTATAAGAAGCGGTGCCTGAGGAAAGCGGGGAGGATCATCAAGGACTCAAGTCACCCCAGCCATAAACTGTTCAGACTACTTCCATCAGAAAGGAGGTTCTGCAGCATCCGGTCCAGAACCAGCAGACTGAGAGACAGCTTTTTCCATCAGGCCATCAGACTGCTGAACACATCGCAGACACCTCACCCTCACTACTGAAACTCCAACATTACACGCTCCATACTGTACATTAATGCCACTGTTTTGCACATACCAGCCTCTGTATATTTTATATCTCTTATCTTATTGTTTACTTTATTCATTTGTATATTTAGATTAGCCATTTTTATATTTTACATGTTTTTACATTACTGTATTTTTGCACAACTCTGTTGCTGTGAAGCTCGCACACAATAATTTCACTCGCATGTACTGTACCAGTGTACCTGCACATGTGACGTGACAATAAAAGTGATTTGATTTGATTTAATTTACAATTTTTATTTTTTATGTAGGTTATTTGCTTGTTCTCAAACCAAATTATGATCTTTAGCAAATCTGCGCAGATGTTTCCCAAACTGGTTAAATACACCTGTATTTTCTAATAAGTTGAGGTAAATATATTTTTTTCCATCTCTAAAATTCATCTCATCTGTTTTTTCGAGTTTTGGCACTTTCCAGTCCCCATACTCTTTTCTGTTTGAAGCGAAGCCCCGCCCATAGCAGGTTTTCTGGGCGGAGCCTGGTGGTGAGGAGCCGGGGGTGGGCAGACAGCAGAGCGTCTCGCGCAACTGCTCTGTTCACTAGTCGTTTGGTGGCTCTTCGCACTTATGTCTTGTAAAAAAGACTCAAAGAGAGGCAGTATGGAGTAAAGACAGAGCATGAGAGCTCTGGGGGAAGCAGAGGGACACCACCAGCAACCTAGCCGGACCTCTGCTTAGACTACACGGATACTACTAGTTCTTTTATCCCCAGGCTGGACACGGAGCTACACGGATGTTCACACACTGGCTTTTGTCCACCAGAGAGTGTCGAGAACGGGGGCGCAGGGGTGGACTGTGACGCCAAGGTAGGATTTAGACGTGTCGGCGCTTGAAACGTCGACTCTGGGGATGCTGCTTTGTATAAACTATCCCCGCCTAGCTACAGCAGTGGATAATTTGTTGTTAAATCCGCCACATTTAAAGCCTCGGGTCTACTTTCCAGTCGGTGAGACGCTGCCTGCGATGTCTCGGCTGGGCTCGGAGTCCCAGCTCCTCGGTGCAGTGTTTACGTCTCCGCTGCGGGGTGTGCGTGTGTGTGGTTGTGTCAGCTGGAGCCTACGTGCAAACTTGCTCGGGCGGTGATGTGAAACGGCACGTAGTCGGCAGGGACCGCGTATCGGACTCCCGTGATCAAAATAAGGTCCCGGGAGAGAGTGGGGGGTTTGATGCGCTCCTGATTTTATCGCTCCTGTGCGGATACGCAGCTGTAATTGCAGGCATGACGTTAGAGTGAAGACACAAGGAGACTTAAAGGGGGGCACACACTCTCTGGGTTAATACGATTAGTATGAGGCTCGGGTTCCCTGCAGCAGGAGGATTAGGTAATATTTTTTCCGCTTCGGTTGACGAATCTTTCCTGCTTCCCAAACGAGAATCGGCGTAACAGGCTGTTCCTGTAAGGCTACAAGGGACCGATGACTCGTTCGTGTTTAATTCTCAGGGTCAATCTGGGATCAGACCAGTTTACGGCGATTGCTGATGAGGTGGAGGGGCTTTTTAGTCCAGCATACAGACGGGACTATAGGTTTTCCTTTCCAGGAAGGGGAAGACTGGGAGTGTTTTCAGTTACTGTATGCTATAATATCTCACCCAAGCAACCCATTAATCACTGCTGTGTGCGCCAGGATGACTTCACCTTGGAAACTGAGATTATAGGATTATAGCCGTTACCTTTGATGACCGCCTCACTCCTGTCTTTCTCTGTCTCTTAGGACTGTCGGGGTTTAGCTGGAGAACATGGATAAAACTTTGCACATTCTCCAGAAATCGTCCGACTGCGTACAGACTGGGATCTCTCTGGATGTGAGTCTAAATATGGATGAAGGGGGAGACTTCGCAGAGCGGCCAATCGTGGGCATTTCGGACAAGTTGCCTCTGGTGAAACCGTATTTCAAGAAGAAACAAAGGAAATTGGATACCAAATGCCTCCACCGCGCCCTCAAGGATCTGACCAGTCTGTTGAGTTCGGATACTCTGGTTTCCGGGGACGGGGTGTTTGTTCCCCGGAATCAGCCCGGCAGGACTCCGGGGAACCTGTGTTCTGCAGTGGTGAAGCAGAACTGTGTAGGACCGGTGTGTCTCAAAGACCCGGGAGCTGCGGATAATGTCTCTCCGGCGGCCGGTGTCCAGGCTCTGCTAAGCCGGGACAGTGATGTGGAGATAGCTGATACTACTGCGGAGCTGGAGGAGACGGAGCGGAGAGCTGAGCGACCCAAGATCACAGATTCTAGTCCGGACTGCTTCCCATTGAAGCCTGGGCTCAGGGCGGCCGGGAGTACAGAGACCATTACACCCCCTGATAGAGACCCCACAGCTACATCCCAGGTCCCCCACCAAGAGGGGCCCATTAAAAGCAAAGACCTTTTAACCTCTGGAGGAGTTAAAAATGCTCCATTCAAAGACCGCACCGCAATCCAAGACCCCCACTCCCCCCTCCTCCTGCAGCAGCCGGACAAAGGGGTGCTGTTTCAGAATAAAAGCGAAGAAGCCTCCCTGGACCTTGTTTTTGAGCTGCTCACGCAACTTCAGTATCACACACACCAGTCGGACGCTGTGGACATTTGTGTGGATTTTCTCCAAGGGCAGTGTGTTTATGGGAACGACTGCGCCCACCACCACACCGTTCTGCCCTACCACTGGCAGATCCGCAAGAGCAGAACCCAGACGTGGCAGAGCATAGCGGACGACTCCCAGGAGCATCTGGAGAGGCTGTACTGCAACCCTGACAATGTGCTGGTCAGCCTCAAATATCAGTAAGTGTCTCCATCACAGGGTCCAGCTCAACAAATACACCAGCGGTCTTTGTCTTTGCTGCAGAACACTCCGGATTCACAGCTTGTGCTGATTAATTACCAACGTAGCATGTTCAAAACTGGAAATGAAACCGCAATAACTGCACATACTTAGGAGCATCTATTCAAAGGGGAAATTATCTTTTGAGCGAACTTTCAGCACCAGTGTGACATTACATCAGAGCAAGTCTGGCAGAGACGCAGAAACCTCTAAAGTCTAATTTGCTTGTTAAACATTCTTCTGGAAAGACTGCTGATGGTAATTGATAGGTGTTTGTGACATGGCTTCTCCACTTCTGGTTTTGTGTGTTGGAAACAGTAAACCTCAGCCTGAGTTCCCTCTTTGGTTTCACCAGCAGTGACAAACGGAAGCTCCCCAGCTGTTCCTCGCACGTTAGCATGCTCGTGGTGTTTTAGTGCTCTTCACGGCTATGCCTGGGTGAAGGTTTGCTCTGTTTGGCCTTCCACCTTCTTTGTTGCGCTTTATTTTGAGCAGCTACTGCAGACTATAACTTCTTCTCCCGATGTCTGTTATCTGTTTCCTCCTCCCCTCTCTCGCGTCCCTAACACAGCCCCGTGATTGACTGAGTGGCTCAGCTTTAAACAGAACTTACAGCCCTCATGACTGAACAACGTGAACTTTCCTGACCCTTCGGTTGCGTTGTGAGGTCAGTGACACTTGGCAGCTTCTCTCCTCATGCACAGTATGGTGTACGTTTACACACACACACACACACACAGTTTGGCGTGCAAACACTTGCACGAATAGGCTGAGTAGGGAACTAAGTGGCGTGCAGTGCTCTCACGCACGCCTTTTAGGAGACAGAGATAAACCGCTTTTTCACTTGCTCACACCCTACACACACACACATACACACACTAATGCAGGCACTTGGCAAACCCCAGTGGGTTGACATAAAGGAGCACGTGCTTCCTGTGAAACACACTCAAACACAAGGTTCACCCAGACTTTTATGACCTTATTCTTAACACAAGTAGCTCTATCTCCTTCATGTCCCTTTTTACAGTGTCAGCGGGTAACCATGTCCTCTAACCACGTCACATTTTTGCAATGCTTTGCCTTTTTTTGTTGTCGTTACGATCAGTTAGCACATAGTTTGTGTCGAATATTTGATCAGACCTTTTTAGAGCAGCTGTTTGAACTCGCACTCGTTTTCTTGTGTGCGGAGTGTTTGAGCTGGCGTGAGTTTGACTTACTGAGCCGAAGCGTGTTACCAAAGTGCACGTCGCTTTGCCAACAGGATATGCACCTGGCAGAGCCAACCCAGATTTTTCAGAGACTTTTCGAGGATGTTGCACTTTTACGCAATCTCACCAAGACCATCTGGCACCCTCGACTGAAACTCCAGCTGAAACTAGAAAAGCACAAAACCAAAAAAAATAGCACACAGCTGATTTGACGTTTAGTTTCCTTTTATGTGGAATCGGTGCCTCTGTACGTGTTCACGTTACCACACAAGCAACTTTTACCCATAATTTTTTCCGTCTGAATCAGCCCTTTTCTCTGTCACTGGCAATTATTTTTGCGTGAAATTCTTTGAACGACAAACTGGTAAAATGAATTGAATCAATCTTTTTCATCTTGAGCAAAAACAGGTTTGACTGTTTGTGAATGCTAGGTTGAGGCACTCATCAGCCGAAGCTTCTTCATTCCTCCACCACACCATATCGTATAATATTCTGCCAAGGATGTTTTCACTTGTGGTTTGTTTAGTTTTGCAGTTTAGCCATTTCTGAGCTAGTTGGCGTCTCCCTGCTGGAAGCCGGTATCCCAGCTTATTTCAGTGATCATTTCAGAGCGGGTTAGTAAATCTGGCGTTGATTTCAGACGGTCGGACCAGAACTATCTGTGGACTGATCACAAGAGGCAGCGTTCAGTCTGTTCTGGTCACTCCGTGTTCATTACTGCCTGGAAAAGCTTCTCCGGCGTGTGAACTCCTGATCCTTTTCCTCAGAAACACAATCCAGCTCGTCTTTTCAGGGACCCAGAGCTACGAACGCAGCACTAAGGCTCGGCTGTGGTTACCAAAGCTAAGTGATAACATTGTTAGTGATATAAAGAGCAGCAGATGACTTAAGAGGCTCTTCTGTCGGTATGGCAACGGAGGTCTGTTTTGCCTTTATTCCGTGCTGCACTGGAGGACTGGACAGAAAAAAAGCCCAATTTATCTGCATTTAGTGAAAGCATCTCCTGCCCTGAGCTGTTCTCATGTGTATGATCCATAGTCCAGGTTAATCCCGTCCATATGATGAGCAGCAGTGGAAGTTTGACTAATCTGTGTTAGTCGTGAACTCAGCAGGAAGAAGGAATGTCTCAGTCATCGCTTCAAAAAGTTATACTGTAATAATCCGGTTCCTTATTAGCCGAGTTAGCGCTGCTTTATGCTAAAGTGGATGTGGAAGGGAAACTTCACCTCAGATTAATTCCTTATTTTGCTGATTTGTGTCTTTTTCTGTATTTCATTTATGAAGAATAAAACCATTTCCTTTCATGTGTGCAAGAGCTGACGTTAAAGTCTTAAAGAGAACATGTGACTGGTTTTTACATAATCACAATGAAGTGTGTGTGTGTGTGTGTGTGTGTGTGTGTGTGTGTGTGTGTGTGCGTGCGTGCGTGTGGGAGAGGGAGAGAGAGCGAGAGCTAGACAGATTCTTTTGTAAGCCATGTGATAAAAGCCTTGCTTGTCATTAACTGACATAGTCACCAAGCACCAAGGGCAGAGCGACCTGACACCAAGGTGTGTGTGTGAGCATGTGTGTGTGTCTTTGTGTTTATATCGCAGGGAATCCATGTTGCCTCAGTACTTCGAATCAGATGTAAAAAAAAAAAAAACACGAATGGTTTTTGTGTGTGTGTGGGTGTGTGAGAGAAAAGAAGCATTGTCTGAAATCAGTTTGGCTGAGTGCACATTGTGTGTGCGTGTGTGTGCGTGTGCTTGTGTGTGTGTGTGTGTGTGTGTGTGTGTGTGTGTGGGTGTGTCAGACGGATCATGCCATGAATCAGAGGGGAGAGGTCTGGGTCGCCCTGCCTCTTATTAGTCAGTCTGCTTCCATCCAACTATCTTATTTTCTGTTTTTCTTCTCTTCCTCAAATGAATTATTATTATTTTGTGTCCTTGATGTTTCCTCGTCACATTCATCTTTAATCTCTTGTCTCCATCTATTATTATTTTTGTTATTTAGTCGTCTCTCGAGGACTTGAAGTGGTGGAAGAAGGATAAAAATACAAGTGCCAGCGCTCTCATATCTTATTCTCTTGAGTGTTGCTTGCTTATCTTCACCATTTCTAACTTGTGTGTCATATCTTCATGTAATTTATTCCCCGGTGCTGTTGTGAGGTTTTCAGAAGACTGGGTTAATGTGGTGAGAGAGGACAGTCTGAACCGAGCTCGGTGGCGTGGCTGAGATCATAAGATGTTCTTAAGGAGATCCTGCTCCTGTGTGTTTGTGTGAATCAAATTAGACCCATTTAATCAGCTGACCTGAAAGTAAACAACAACCAAAACAAGCAAACGACTCCAGCTCATGACATCAATAAGACCTTGTGTGTAAAAGAAGCCTTCGTCAGCAGATTTGCTCGACTGACAAACTTCATCCAGTCGTGACTGGATGAAGTTTGCGTGTGTGTACATGAATCCTCAGAATGTGTGCACAGATGAGCAAACGTGCATATTCTTTTCTCGTTAGTGACGTTCACAATAGCAGAACTGATGCAGGTGTGCAGGTTGTTGATTGTTTATCCGTGAGAAAGTTCGATGACGTGTGTGAGCAACTGTGGCAGCACAGCAAGTTTTCCTAATTACTGTTTACCCCAGGGTGGTTGTTTCTAAACACGCCATTCACATTTACCTCTCGTCCACTGGCTTTAGTTGTTGTAGCTGCCCTTTGACCTCCTAAAGGATTTTCTGCTGACTTTCTTGCTTGTAACTTTGCGCAAACCGTGGAGCAGCCTGACATTTTTATCATCGTCTTCAATCTCATCAGAGCAAACATGCCTGGCATGTTTTTCCAACTTTTGATCAGCCCTGAGTGCCGAAAGCACCAGATTTCTGTGCACTTAATTTAACTGGTGGAATTTTATTTTTAGAGCAGCACAAGCTGGTCTGGGCGCGACGGAGAGAGAAAGAGGGGATGGGGCTCAGCGAGAGGCTTTGAAAACCATCGCCTGACCTCTTCGGAGACCCGTCTTTGTCTGACTACGTGTCAGAGAGAGAGAGGGTGTGAGAAACGGAGCTAATCAGTGAGACGAGAAGGTTGCCTTTTACAGTGGCAAAGTTCACATAACTTCCTCATAATAAAACTGGAGCATTTGCTCACGAGTCACAAGTTTGAAACCAGTACACACACACGCACACACACACACGCCTTTATATTGACACAATGCTTCCTTAGCCCTTCACCCTGAGTGCCCAGTGCTCCACTAACCCCAACTGTAACCTAATACCCGATAAACCAAAGCTCTCCGTTAAAGTCCGAGCTGTGTACAAAGACCTGAGGAGCTATTCTCACTGTTTTCATCGTCATTTAATTGAATCAGTTTGGTCTCTTATTGAAGGAAAGTGATTTTATATAATAAGACGACTCATCATTACATTAGAATTGTTTATCACTGCGTCTCTGTCAGGATTTGATTCCCTCTTTTACAAAAGTTCCAGAAGGTTGCAAGTTCAAGTCCTTGGACAAGGCACCTACCTGTCCACTTGTCTGCTGGTGGTGGTCAGAGGGATTGGTGGCGCCTGTATGGTGTTATGCGTGAAAAAGTACATCGCTGTTAGTAAAGTGTTTCCTAAAAATAAAGTATTACGGTTTTACTGTTGCATAATGGCCAAACTGAAGGAATAAATCCATAAGAATGACTTAAAAACAGTGATACATGAATTAAACATATTAAAACCGCAAAGGTAAAAACAAATCTCTACCACTCTGTGTTCAAGTAATAACCAAATAATGGAATGACATTAACACAGGTTTGTTAAACTTGGTAAGTTATGGTAAATGGGCTGTATTTGTTACCCTGCCTTCGTAAGTTACCTTACAAATTTTTAATGAAGATGTCTGAAAGCTGCTTTTTATTTAATAGTTGGGCTGCCACAAACGACTAATTTAATAGTCGACTAATCGTGTTGTGCATGAAAGTTTAGCTTATTGCACCAGGATGCTCTAATATACCACCATTAGCTTCTAGTTTGAAGTGTGATCATGTTATGCGCCATCTAATAATACAGACTAGATGATAGCTTATCAAGCAAATTTTAATTAGCTTTGTAACCTGTTTTTGCAAATGTTTTAGTCAAATGGGGGTAGGCCCCTAAAACCAAAAACAAATTATACACAAAAATGACTCGTACTCGCAAATGTATCCAGCGCAAAAAGTATTTTTGGGCTTTGAAACAAACTCATCAGCATTTGCAACGTTAGAGCAAATACGTGACATACGTGTTTTAAAGGTGATAAAATCTACATCACTGTTAACCTATGAATACAAGTAACACTATTGATGTTAGCAGCTAACAAAAGGAGCTTATAGAGGCGACTCTTTGTTCTCCGTCGTGACGAATCGACTAATCATGGCAGTGCTATTTAATAGTGACCAGAAACAGGTGTTGTAGTTGTGCCATAAAGTGATTTTTACTTTATTTAGGCTATTTATTTTTATGTAGTCATTATTTAAGGATTTTCTTGAGTTATATGCAAAGTGAGGTTAGGAGAGGCAAAACATTACTATGGAGCGCCACCACCACCAAGCGTTGGTTTTAGTGCATCGCTGCCACGCGTTTTAGGCCTAGTCCATACGTAGCCGGGGTTTTTTAAAAACGAATATCCGCCCCTCCAAAAACTTGCATCCACACCACCGCGTTTTAAAAACAAACTCTGTCCACACGTACCCGGATAAATACGTTGTTAAGGACATGCCAGACCTGTAGGCGGCAGTACTTCCCCCGTTCTTAACCTCGTCCTTCGTCTGTGGTCTTCCGCAAGGAGCAGTAATTCCGCTTGCAAAAACAAACAAGCAAAAAGCGCTTGGACAATTGATGGATCGGGTAGTGACAGAGCGCAGCTCTGAGGGCTTCCATGCTGTCGGCTAGTGTAAACACAGGTCGCACACGTGATGTCAGCATTTTTTTGTCGCGGAAAGTGACGTTGCGGAACTTAAAACTCCGGTTTTGTCCGTCCACACGCAGACACCCAAAACGGAGAAAACGCAGATCTTCACTTTGGCCGGAGTTTTTAAAAAGATCCGTTTTCGTGTGAAAATACTCCGTTTTCGTGTGGATGACAGGCCAAAACGTAGACAAATATCTACGTTTTGGCAAATCCCCAGCTACGTGTGGACAGGGCCTTAGTCAGCTCTATGTGAAATACCATACCAGACGTTCTCATGGTGACGTCGCCTTCAGCTACGCCTTCTCCTGAGTCTGGTTAGGCTCAGTTGTGGCGGTATTCACTCACCATAGCACCTGTGCTCAGCAGCTTCTCCTCTGTCGGTGTACCCCAGGGTAGCTGTGGCTAAAATGTAGCTCTTCGCCACCAGGGTGTGAATGTGTGTGTACGGGTGAATGACTGGTTGTGTTGTAAAATGCCTTTGGGGTTGTAAACCCCTAGAGGGTTGCTATATAAAATACAGGCCATTTACCAAATATCTCATGAAACGGAGGATAGTTTATAGAGGCCTGGTTCACTCAGAATCTGTGTAATAGCTACTTGTTTTTCAAATGCAGTCAGTCGCACTAAGCTGAACATCCATGCTGAATGAGAAAATTGTCTCAATCCCCATCGCCTGCAACATCGGCAGAAATGAAATAGATTGAAATAAACAAATTGGAAAAAGGCCAGTCTCCGCTATGTCACGGGGAAATTATTAGTCATGGCCTCGCCACCAAAGGGGGGACTGAATTTACGGCAAAGATAGAGCAGAGTGTGTCCCAGCTAACAGAAGCTAACCATTAGCATTAGCAACTCCACTACACGGTGGAACACATCCAGGCTTGAGGTATTTGTGGAGATAAACACCAGCATTCTTTACCCAAGACAGAAGAGCAAACAGGCAGCAGAAGTCGGGTTGCTGTTAGCCAATCAGAGGCGAGATGTTTGCATGTCATGACTGACTTATGGAGTTGATGTGATTCAAGATGGTGGCCACAGTTTTCTAATTTGTATTATTCCTTCATTTAAAGTTCCTGCGTATTTCAAAAAGAGCAATAATGGGAAATGTTAATTATTCCTTCAAGGAATCCTGTCAGGTTTTAGATCTCATCAAAATACCCACACACACACACACACACACACACACACACACACACACACACACACACACACACACACACACACACACACGCTGTTGCTGGCAGAAACCGTTCTGCACTGAGAGAAGGGACCATGCAGGTACGGGAAGCGGTGAAACGGGGAACAGAGCGGAGATGAGGTAGAACAGTAAAAGATAATTAGGGAAACGGAGCGAGATGAACAGAACAAGTTGACTAGAAGCGAGGCAGAAGATGTTCCTGGTTAATGTGTGTGCCACATTTTCCATTTTCTCGCCTTCCTGGTCCGTTTCTGTCTGTAGTTCCTGCTGCACCTCCTCCCGTACTCGTCTCTGTTCCCATGAAACCGAACCACCCTTTTGTTTTAGAGCACTGTAAATAGTTCACACACACAGAAACGTCACGTGAACCTCTGCGTTATCGTTCTCCTCTTGTACTTTTCACAATCTGGTGATCTGAGAGTTGGTGACTGGCTTCCCGGTTGCTGTGTTTGTGCACGTGCTCGGTAAATGACCTCCCATGTCACTTCCTCCAGCGGAGTCACTCCATGACATCGCAGAAATGTTGTGTGCTTTACTTCTATTTTCGTCTGTATATTTCTGAGGTTGTAGAAAATGACTCGGTGCCTCTCATTATTACTGGAGTTCATCGTTGAGCCCGCCACCTCGGTGACCAGTAATTACTGTCATAGGAGGGGAAAACATGAGGTTTTGATGCTTTAGGCTTGAATTATTAAACCGGTTGGTTCTCTGTTGTTTTTCTGCTTTAGCTGGAAAACATCTAAACTCTGGAGAGCTGTTTGTTCACAGCAAGCCTCTGAAACACACAGTACATCAGAAAAAAACACATTTCTCATTGTCTGACCTTTTACGTTACCTCAGCATTAATTCTAAAGCGCCTTAACACCCCTTAGACGCACATATGCCTCCACTTCATGTATTTTCTTGATATTGGTGGGTGTATTGAGCCCCCATGTGCACCTGGTCATCCCTGCTAGCGTGTTTGTCGTGTGTCAGTGTGTGATGCCCGCGTTTGTGTAGTTTCAGCATCTGACCTAGAATGTTTTTGTATAACACACGTAGAGGCTATGGCTGCCACACATGACAAATGTTTTGATAGTTGACCAAATATTTTGACGGTGAGTCGATTAACTGGATTTTGTGTAAGTTGTAGCTAATAGCTCTAGCGTGCAGCTACTCTAATATAACCGCTATAAGCCTCTTACTTTAGGTGCTGACTCTGAGTGTTGTGTGCTTTCTAAAAATAAAGACAATTTTGGTAAATGCACATTCAACAACTTTTAATCTTGTTGAAAATAAGGGTTAGGGTTAAAACAGATGCTAGTTGTTTGTCTCGGTAACAAGGTTGCTAACGGAAGAGCAGCGCTTTTTAAAACGGATGACATGAATTATTAGTGTTTTTTTTTCTTCGTCAACACTTGGAGCAGCGGAGTGTACGGTGGCATTTCTCAGAGAAAAACAAAGCTTCAAAAAATTTATCAGTGACCTTGATCCCTACATTTGTTGTCGACGTAGTCGTGACTAATCGAGTGATTTGTGAGGCTGTGTGTTGCTTTTCATGATCAAAGGGAGTTATGAGTGCAAACAGAATCTTTTCCTCGTTTAAATCTAGCGCTTGCTTTAGAAATCTGCATTGCACAGCATTTACAGATTTTCCCAGAACTTGTTTGATTTTGGACCATTTCAGCTTTTAGGAAGTCATCCGAGTGACATTTAAGGTTATAAAAATGTGTGTTGACACCATGTCCCTTGTGTCCTCCCGTCCTGGGCCTGCTCGTGTGCATCGCCCAGCGTGACTCATTCTGTTTGAATTGCAACTGAAGGGTTTGGTCGCCTCACTCCGGGGCACATGGGTCGAGTGAAGGTTCTGTCGGCGGCCGCGTGTTCGTTCACACAGCCGCTGATTGAAATATAAATTGTGACTATTTAACAGCAAGGTCACCGTGCCACGGCTGCACACGCGTGATTGCACTCTTCATACTGACTGCAGCGCTCGGCTTCTCCTCTAATGACTGCTGATTTGCCTTTCAGGGGCCGAGTGTTCACCCTGGACTTTGGGACGATGCAAGTGTGTGACCTGGAGTTCGACTGCATCCGACGGCTGACCACGCCCCCCAGTCCCCTGCCTGTGTCTGCAACAAACCCAAACCCCACCCCCAGCTGTCACACACTGTGGAAGTACTACTGCAGGGACAACTTTGGCTGGAGGGAGTACTCTGAGGTATGTGAATACAAAACCAGACGCATTAACTTTGCCCCGATCAATTCGTCAAATAGAAGCTTTGATTGGATCAATTTAGACACGTCAGTCCAGTCACCATCCACCCATGTCCGGGTCAGGGTTGTCTCTTAAATTCTCACAGTTGGATAAATCCTCCACAGGATTTTTGTTTGTTCTCCTTTTGCTAAAAACATGTCAGCTACAGAGAAACGAAACAAAGGAGCTTTAACCTCTCTCTCTCTCCCCTCCTTCACTCTCCCCCTCCAGCCGGTGGTGAAGCTCATCGAGGAAGCGAGTTCCAGAGGTCTTAAGGAAGTGCGATTCATCACACTGCAGAACCAGTACATCCTCAACATTAAGGAGGGCTTCCAGCAGAACGCCGTCTTCGGCTTCAGGCGGCAGATCAAGAAGAGGCCCATGTTCATGTCATCCGTGATGCTTACGCCCTACCTACAGTAATTATCCCAGCCTTCTGATCTGATTAGAGATGATTCTGATGAGCTATAGTTGCATCAGACGTGGTTGAGTTGGAGCTTTGGTCCAGTCTCGGATCACAACAGGTAGCTCCAACCCTCATGGATGTTTCTGCTCATCTTCTTGCACATAAAAA
This sequence comes from Nothobranchius furzeri, assembly GCF_043380555.1. Lineage (NCBI taxonomy): Eukaryota > Metazoa > Chordata > Actinopteri > Cyprinodontiformes > Nothobranchiidae > Nothobranchius > Nothobranchius furzeri. Next base: position 29,601,681 of record NC_091753.1, read on the forward strand.
GGGATTTCTCCCCGTTTTGTTGCCCTGTTGCTGCAGATTTAAAAAGTAGCCAACCCCCATGTAAAAAGAACTTTTTTATTTGGCGTTGACTCAAAATGGAGAGAAAGTTTAGTGCTTGTGGTTTGAAGCAGCACTTATTTAAGGAATAATACGGCCTTTCTTTGAGGATATGTGCCTGGCAGCGCTGCTCTGTAACTCACACTGAAATATTGGCTTTCGCGTCCGTAACACTCCGTCTCCTCTCAGCGCTCTGTGTTCTCTGGGCGTCCTGGCTTTGTGTTTACAGACGTGTCGGCACAAAGAGGCCAGTACACAATGCCAATGTCACTGCTGGGGTTGAATACTCAAAGGCTCTGAACTCCACATCCATTTTTAATCCAGTGCGGTGCTGCCGCAGCCTGAGCTCGAGACCCACATTAACTCTATCCCAGGTCAGATATTTGGCAAGTCAGCCGAGGTTACTGGGACGTCGGGAGTGAAGGCTGCAGCAGATGGGTCGAGATGAGATAATCAGGGAAATGAAAGCAGATCAGACGTATGACTAAAGGCAAATGAAGCAGAGTCCCTGTGGAGGCAACTGACTGGTTCTCATATGCTGTCATGCTGATGTTCCGTGAACTTCCTGTCTTCATGCAACTGCAGAGATCCGCCTCAAAGCACTCGGGTTCGTCCGTTATTTATTTTTTTAAACAAGTGATACGTGATTGAAAATCAGTGGCGTCGTCTTACTTTAGGCCACGTTCTGAACGACTGCTGGAACAGACTGTTCCTGCCCGGCTGGGACGGTCGAGGACAGCGGGAGACCGAGAAATCCAGAGAGGAGGTCGGAGGTCGATTTCGAAGAGTTTCAAGGGGTCATCTGCTAATGCACATGCTGTTGCAGATGAAACCATTAAAAACACACTTTTTTGATGTTTTTGAGCGTGCATCTTCAGGAACCTCCCCTCCTCTCCCTGATCATTCTCTGGCTCGCTCTCTGTCACATTCAACTCCATAATTATTTTGTTCTTTTTCGTTTCATACTTGTTTTCTGCAGCAGGCTGCATGTGGTCTGCTCAAAGCACACACGGGATGGAGACGTGCTGTGTGTGTGTGTGTGTGTGTGTGTGTGTGTGTGTGTGTGTGTGTGTGTGTGTGTGTGTGTGTGTGTGTGTGTGTGTGTGTGTGTGTGTGTGTGTGTGTGTGTGTGAGATAAGAGAGAAGAGATGAGAATAACTGTCACAGTACCTCCCATCCTCTTGATAACCCACACACACACGTTCTCCTAGATGATGGAGCTAACAGCATTTACACTCACAAGGTGATAACTTGACAGGAAAACTACTGTTACTGACTCAGAATCCAGACGTGCTGGAGATTTTTGTCACTTCTGTGACAGCTCCACAATCGGCATTTTACTTCTCCAGCTCTTACCAGTTCTCGCTTCTGTCCCTCTCTCTGCCACCCTGCCACCACCGTCTTGTTTGTCACTTTTGCACAGCCCTGTAGATTTGTTTTGGTGTGAGAGCCCGTCGCGGCTGATGGGTGGTTGTGATACGATTGTGGGAGTTGGGTTTTTGTTCTGCACCAGGTTGCAGGTTTGAATTGGAACAAACGGGATACAGTTTGGAAAAAAAGGCGTTTTCATCAGCGTTCTGCCACGACATTTGCTACAGCAGTTCACACATAGTCACAAGTTTATCTAACGTTTGATCCTTCTGAGCCGAGTTTTACTCGCTTTTAGCTTGGAGCGAAAACAAAAACCCTCAAATGTGTGACTCTGCAGCAGCACGCGGTGACAGTTTAAGCCTTTTAATAAGAAGCAGCAGCTAACGTTTCATCACATCTTGTTGGAGGTAATCACTCCTGATCCAGCCTCACTTGTGCTGAGTTCTCGCTCAGAGTTGGCAAATTTACAAAGACTCTGCTTGAATGTGGAAGGAAGAGAAGCTGATCGAGTTTAGGGATGAAGCTGATGTCTTCACAGACCTGCTTCTGATCAAATCTGCCTTTAGCTTCATGTAGCGCCAAGATCTTAACCAACCTGCCTGTTGGAGGCACTTATAAGTAGATAAAGGGCAGAAAAGTCCCCGTTTTGTTTATTTCAAACGAGATTACTGATTTTGAGAGATTGGATCAGTCATGTATGTCACGACCTTCTAGGAACTGGACAATCAGACTCCCACAACGCAGTCCTTCTCTGAATCTGCCTGTAGTCCAGTTCAGGGTTAGAGTTAAACCCACCAACAAACCGAAACCAGCTAGAGCTTTGGATATTTTCCGTCTCTTCAGTGAAGTTTTAACCGTGTTTTCCTTCTGTCCCAGGACTCTAGGTGGCCTCTCTTTACCTCCTCTCCCCTCCTCCACCTCCACCCCCTCCATCTCCACACCCATGGACATCTCTGCGTCACACCCTCTCTCGCCCACGATCACCAACCCGCCCAGCGTTTTTCCTGAGACGTGGCTGCCGATGACCACGAGCCAAGACTTCCTGCGGGTTCCCGTGTCGCGTGAGGACCGCAGCTACCGGACGGTGTACAGCCTGTTCCACAAGACCGTGTCGGAAACCAAGTTCAGGATCATCAAGATCCAGCGTGTGCAGAACCCCTTCCTCTGGGAGAAGTATAAAAGGTGAGAGCGGGGAGCTTTCGTTTCCTCAAAAGTTTAATTGTTGGTCACGTTCCTGTTGAGGTCATGGAGTTCCTGCTGGCATGTAATCACGTCTTTTGCATGCACTTTTTTATTTGCCTGATGTTTGGAGAGGCTGTGGCTTTGCATTTGAGCATGCTTTTAGTTTTCTCATTAAATATTACTCAGCTAAAGTGAGCACTTGTACCTGTGTCGCAACTAAAAATAATTTGTTTTGTCTTTTCACTGTCAGGAAATGAGTCACTTGTAAACGGACACGTTTTAGGTTTAAAAGCACAAATTTCAGTGTGATCAATAGAAAAAAAACAGAAAGTGGCTGAACTGGTCCCAGAGCCCCGATAAACTCCCGATAAACGTTTTCATTTAGCTCTGTTTTACCTCTAAATTAAAATTTTTTTGTAACCTCAGACCTTTTTAAAAGTTCTTTTCTGTCAGAACTCCTCAGTAAACGTCAAACATCAGTTTAAAAATTCAGCTTTTTGCTGTAAACCTTTTAATCATTTGAGAAGCACCAAAAACACTCGACCCTAAATGAGAATAAATGCAAATGAATGTGAAAATAGGCCGAGTGGCAGCAGCTGTGTGGGGCTTCGTGAGAATGAGCCGGCGTTGGTGTGTGAACGCAGCAGATGGAGAGATGTTTGGTGACGCCAGTGTTCCTGTTGCTAACGCGGCTGGCTAACCGCTGTGGTTAAAGCAGGCTCGGTCCTGACAGCTGCAACAGTTCGATGCTTTCACGCCGACCTGCTACCACACGGTTTCACAATGACTCCACTAGTGTGTGTTGGAGCTCACTATCTCTAAAAGTGACACGGACTCCACTGATAGTCGGTTTCCTTTTCCCACACTCTGGTTGTGACAGTAAAAACCATAACTTCCTGTTTGCGTCTTTGTACCTGTTCATTTGCATGGGGGGGGCTTCAAATGTGAATCGCTTAGCAGGAAATTAGCAATGGTGCAGTGTCGTGTCCGAGGGTGTGAGTTCACCTGTGGGTCACGGCCACCTGATTGTTGTTGAGGTACTTAAATCGGATTTCCTTCTGCTCCGACAGGAAGAAGGAGTACATGTCACGCCGCATGTCCGAGATGGACCGCCTGCTGAGTGAGCGGCACCTCTTCCACGGCACTTCGGCCGACGTGGTGGACGGCATCTGCAAGCACAACTTCGACCCGCGAGTCTGCGGCAAGCACGCTACCATGTTCGGCCAGGGCTCCTACTTTGCCCGCAAGGCCGTCTACTCCCACAACTTCTCCAAGCGCTCGCCCAAAGGAGTCCACTGCATGTTCCTGGCCAAAGTTCTCACCGGCAGGTGTGTAAAGGGCACTTTCACTGCTTTGATTCACAGAAATGCTTTTGATTTGTTTGCCTGATCTGCTGAACTTGGTGAAAAAGCCGTTTAAGTCCCATTTGTGTCCACACTTTACTTTAAAGTCAGCTGGAGTTTATGAAACACTGTTCCCTTCAGAGCACACGCCTCCATAAACAGCCTCTTCTCCTGACCCGGGCTCCCTGAGCACCCTCGGATTAAACTTAAATAACACAGCAGCGTTCATTTGGATCATGAAAATCCTGAGGTTCTTTTCCATAAACCGACTTTCAGCCGTGCCTCGCTGCTCCCGTCCTCTCCGAACGAAAAGTCAAATCCACACTCGTGCATATAAAACAGCTGATTTGGTTGGACCCATCAGCACTGCTGTTCAGCTGGAGTCTACAGAGCAGACGGAGGATGTGGAAGTGGTCTGGAACCCCCCTTCCTCCTAATCTCACACACACACACACACACACACACACACACACACACACACACACACACACACACACACACACACACACACACACACACACACACACACACACACACACACACACACACACACACACTCACACACACACACACACACACACACACACACACACACACACACACACACACACACACACACACACCTGGGTTTAACACAGACAAAGGAGGTTCTATCCTGAACATCTCTGCTGCTTTTGTCGGCCGCTGACACCGTTCTCATTTTAAGATACTTTATTTACGACCCGGGAGACGACGCTACAAAGATTGATGGATGACGGCTCTTTAGAGTTTGACATAAATATTTAAGAGAAGAAAGACAAAGCTACAGCGCTTCACTTCCTGCATGTAGTACACTGGTTCTGTGTGTTGTATGCAGGTGTTCAGCACTGAAGGATGTGTTTTCCCGTTAAAATGTTAAACGTTAGGCAGCATTTTACGTCTACTACACCTTTATTCAGATTTTCCTTTTTCCACGGTGTCGTCTCACAGGTTTACTGTTGGTAACCCCTCCATGCGAAGACCTCCACCCATCAACCCCCGTGATCCCTCCAGCGACCTTTACGACTCCTGCGTAGACAACTGGGTGGACCCTCAGATTTACGTCATCTTCAACGATGACCAAAGCTACCCGTACTTCATCATTCACTACGAGGAGGTTTCCAACACGGTCTCCGTATGAGTTCTCCACCGCTCCTAAAATGGCTTGAATTGACTTTTTTTGGTCCTCGGGAGTCACTTCTGGTACTTTAAACAGGTGAAACCAGCATATAAACTGTTCTGAGGTCAGCTGGACTCAGACCGGGCCGCTGTGATGAGGAACGACAGACCAAACTCAGCTGGACTCAACTGGAATAGCAGAGGATTGAGCTGGCCGTGTTTGATGGCTTGAGTGGACTCACGTACCACACCCTTAGCTGGTCTGAACCAGAAGCCCCGGGATGTTTATCACCAAGCTAAAGCAAATTTTTAGATTATTTTTTATTTTTCCCGAGCAGATTTAGGAAGAAACGTTCCTGTTTTCATTCTTTGTTTGGCTGCACGTGTGTTTGCAAGACAAACCCTGTCACAGACATTTAGCATCCTGCCACTACTGTGAATGACCAGCTAGCCGTTCAGAGGCCTCAGAGTTCCTCCATCATAGCGAATGCTTAACCCGACACTTTCTTTTAACTGTGTGTGTGAAGTTTTAAATTTAGTGGCCGACTCATGACATGAATCTTGCTGTAACCCCTCCTGGTAGACGATTCACGTGAAGCTGCTCTAGTTGCCATTTATATTTTCCTTTCTCCCACTAATTCAGTTCCTCTCGGGACGATTGAAGCTCGTGCAGTCCGACGCCGAGACTACTGCCGCTTTCCATCGACCAGCTAACTGAAGCTCGTCTCTGTCGGACCGCCCCCCCTCTCTCGCTCAGAGATCGTAGATTTTTTTTTTGTTTGTTTTTCAAGACAAACTGTACAGATGTTTTTTTGTTTATATTTGAACTGTGTGCCTTTTGTTCATAAAAATGTTTATTTATGTTAGTTTTACTGTAACATTGATTAAATAAAGAATTTTAAAGAGCAAAATGACAGAAGGGTCATCTTGTGCTTTTTTAAAACCTGAAGATAGTTGGTGAAAGGTTGTTTAATAGTCAAACACGCTTATTAGTCTACATTAAAATGAGTGTTTTTCATATTTACTGTGTAAATCAGTCAATTAAAATCGGAAATGCTGCAGGAATTTTTATTTTTTTTTTATTTTTTTTATTTTTTTATTTTTTATTTTTTTTTTTCCGTGTCCTGTCTGGCTGTGAAGCAAGCAGAATTGATGTCTGAATGCTGGTGACAAGCCTTACATATTTATTCTCAGGTGGAGCATCAAAGCGTCTGCTTTTAATGTCACGCCTGATACTTAAAACTTTATTGTTATTGTTGTTGAATGCTTTGTAATTCCGACCAGACACGGAGACAGAGGTGAAAGAGAAAGGAAGAGAAAAGGTGGAGAGAGAGGAGGGGGGGGGGGGGGGTTCCACAAAAATAAACAATGAACAAGAGTCTGCTTCTAAACCTGCAGAAAAAGACAAAAAAAAAAAAACAAAAGGACACAAAAAAGGGACACAACAACAATACAACAAGATCTACCTATTACTGCGTCAACTTGATGAAAAAAAAACTATATATATATATATATATATTATCAACATTGCTTAACTGAAGAATCACGATAATAAATCACAATGCATTAAGTGCCCCCCATAGTCTTAAGACATGTGTTGAACGTGCCCAAGCCCATACTTTTGAGAGCACCATGTGAGCACCTGTGTGTGTACACGCGCTTGTTTATTTAAGGTTTCTCTATAGGAGCGTCCAACAGAGAGTGTGAGGGACCACAGATCCGCCCCCCAAAGATGCGCAGGAGACGGGGGGAGCTCCAAGTCCCAGAGATCCAGACGTTGCCCCAGAATGCAGGAACCCCAAGGAGACTGCAACCAGAAAGGCCCCCGCCCCCCTCGAGAGGCACAGAGGATCGCCCCGGGGTCCACAACCAGCAGCCGGCAGAGTCCCTGGAGGTATCAGCGGCAAGCCCACAGGCCCGCCCGCAGCCTCCCACCCCCTAGCCGGCCGAGCCCGGGACCCAGCGACCCGGGACCCAGGGGTGACCACCCCCGCCGGGGACCCAGCAGAGCCCAGGGACCCAGACCCCACCAGGCAGCCACCGGGATCTATCAGGCAGATGCCAAAATCTTAAACCCCCGGACCCGGTTGCCACGAACACTCAGGCAGACCATGGCACAAGCCCCCACACCAGGTGTGGCAGGGGGAGGGGGGACAAAGATCTATATCATCAAGAGAAGTTCCAGGAGAGGGGAGGACCCAAACGCCCCCACCTGACATATACAGTCATACACAAACACAGTCACACACTCCCTCCCTCATGCTCACACATGCACATACAACCCAAGACTTACAAAAATGCACGCCGGACACTCACTCATGCTCCCCATACACACCCTATTAACTCTGGTCCCGGTACTGCTGCACATGGGGTACAACCATCACCGGTAACCAGAGTTTGACCCTTTCTGCTGGGGTGCTGATGAGCAGGCTCCCCCGCCCAACGCTGAGCACAGCAACCCACCACCCCAGACCCCAACCAGATGGCCAGATCTCCCTCCTAGCCTCCAGCCCCAGGAAGCCTAGCAACAACAGAGGTGGCTAAGACCCCTAGTCTCCCTCCACCTGCTCCAATATAGTGTTGTGTGATCATGAGGTGTATTTCATGGCTGTGGTGAGTGGGCAGTGCGGGCATCATCCGGCATATGCCAGCTGATGCCACCGCACCACCCCACTTACACCCTCAGCCATCAGTGTCTAAGTGCGGTTTAAAATTGGAAGTGGGCACCGGCACTCGGGAGGAGGCTGAAATATCCCCCTGCCAAATGCCGTTGAATGTGCTCACTCCCAAGGCCCTAAGTGTGTGTTTGTGTGGAATGTCGTCAGTGGACGTGTATAAGGTGCAAATAAAATTTGGGGGCAGGTTGCCACAGGAATGCGGAAATGGGGTCCATACCCGCACTCCCTGACTTGCCCAACCCCCAAGGTCCTATGTGTATGTTTGTGTGATGATGTGAGGGAGCAGGAGGAGAGAAATATGCGGGGATGGGGAGGAATGGCTGGTTGGGCTTAGCCTTCCAGGGAGCCAGCTCCCCTACTGGCCCCAATAGGCACCTCTGGTGTCAAACTGCCACCCAGGGCATGGAGACCCCAGCCCATCCTGCCAGGGCCCAAAGCAGCAGCATTACAGAGCCTCACGGAGTCCGAGGGCACCAACCCAGCCCCATCCCAGCAGAATATCTATGCCCATCCCTGCATTTGCACAACTTCCAGAATATATAAGACATGGGACATCCAGGTAAGGTTTGGTCCTCCCCGTCCTGGACCTCCCCCTCCCCTGTGATGGAACGGCAGAGGAGCCAAGGTCTACCTGATGCCCCCGAACCCGGGCCAGGCACTGCCGAGTGTTCCTGCCTTCTTCCCGGCAGCATACATGTCAGGACCTGACCCCCAAGGCCCCGCCCAGATCCCCACACGGGGCCGGCCACCCCCAAACCCTGAGCCCCCAGGCCCCCACCCAGACCCGCCCAGGGGCATTGCAGCCGCCAGGCAGTGACCCATGGCCGCCGCCAAGATCCCCAAGGGGCCCCACTCACAACCGCCAGCAGTCCACCCCCCGAGGCAACCCAAGCACCTCCAGAGGGGGGCAACCGCCCCCCAGTCCCAGACACCCCCAGTGAACCCACTTTCAGGGAACATCCGGATACTCCAAACTCAGACCCCACACCCCCCCACCCACACCATCCCGCAGGACAACATCAATGGCCCCCCACCCTCGCTATGTGATGGAACCGATCAAAGGAGCCCAGAGAGATTCATCTGAAGTGGAAGCAGAGGCTATATCAAGTGCAATATGATCTAACAAAAGATTTCTATACTGGTTAATGCAGAGACTTTCTCTATTTTTCCAATTCAAGAGGATAGTTTTCTTAGCGATGCATATGGCAGTCAGAACCACATGAACCAAAGATGTTGCAATCGGGACATCGTGCAGCTGTCCCAGTAAACAAAGAGAGGGGGAAGTTGGGATATGACATTTCAGACATTTCAGACATTTTGACAGATCCTCACATACTCTACCCCAAAATTCCTGGACAGGTGGGCAGGACCACAGTGCATGAATGTAATTGTCAGAAATGTTGTTTGTGCAGTGTGTACAGGTGTCAGACGTCACAAACCCCATCTTGAACATCCGATGACCTGTATAGTGTACTCTGTGTAGAATTTTGTACTGAATTAATTGTAAATTGGGGTGTCTGATCATTTTAAAAGTTTTTAAACAAGTTTGGGACCAGAAGTCCTGGTCAAAGCTAACTGATAGATCCACCTCCCATTTTTCAATAGGGATTGCAATTTTATCGTCTATTTTGGACAGTGTCTTATATACTTTAGACAGTAGTTTGGGGGGTTTGAGATTATAAAAGTCTAATACCCTTGGTGGTGTTTGTAATTCTATTTTATTGAGCTTAAATTTTTGTTTGACTACAGATTTAATTTGGTGATATTCTAAAAAGCTATTCTTATCCATTCCAAATTGGGAGACTATTTGATTAAATGGGATGAAGTCCAATCCTTCATATATGTGTTCCAGGTATAGGATTCCTTTATTTTTCCAGTCCGGAAGGTTCATCATTTTGTTGTTTTGCAAAATGTCAGGATTGTTCCAGATAGGTGTGCGTCTGCATGGTACTAGTGAAGACTCTGTCATTTTAAGATACTCCCACCATGCTGTCAGAGAGGTGCTGATACTAATACTTTTGAAGCTTTCATGTTTTCTTATGCTTGGGCTAATAAATGGTAAGTCTGAAAGCTCTATCTTATTGCAAAGTGTCTGTTCTATATCTAACCAGGACTCGTCTAATGGGTTATCTTGCAACCATCTTGGTATATATTGCAGCCTGTTGGCTAAGAAATAATAATAAAAGTTGGGTAAATCCAGTCCTCCTCTGTCTTTGGTCTTCTGAAGCGTTTTTAAGCTAATTCGTGGAGGTTTATCCTGCCAAAGGAATTTAGTAATTGAGGAGTCCAGAGATTTAAACCAGTCAGCTGGAGGTTTGTTTGGGATCATCGAGAATAAGTAATTTATTCTGGGTAAGACCATCATTTTAATTGTAGCAACTCTCCCCATGAGTGATATTGGTAAGGATTTCCATCTTGCAAGATCATCTTCCACTTTCCTTAAAAGTGGGATGTAGTTTAGTTTGGTTAGATCCGCTAATTTGGGAGAGGTATTAATTCCCAGGTATGTGATATTCCCTGACTCCAATTTTGTATTAAGCAAATTGACAAATGAGAAATTAATTGGTAGAACTGTGGATTTTAACCAGTTTATAGAGTAATCTGAAACTCTGGAAAAAGAGTTTATCAGTTCTATTGCTTGGGAGAGAGAGTATTGAGAATTCTGGAGAAAGAGTAAAACATCATCTGCATAAAGACTGATCTTATGTTCTATTTTCTTACACTTTATCCCTTTAATATCTGTTGTTTGCCTGATTGCTGCTGCTAGTGGTTCAATAAAGATAGCAAATAGTGAGGGGGAGAGTGGGCATCCCTGCCTGGTCCCCCTCTGAAGACAGAAGCTAGCTGACATTTGGTCGTTCGTCCTGACACGTGCTGTTGGTGAACTGTATAATGTTTGTAGCCAGTTTATGAAGAAGTTCCCAAAACCAAATTTATGTAAAGTTGCAAATAAGAACTTCCAGTTAACTCTATCAAAAGCTTTTTCTGCATCTAGAGATAATATACTAGTTTCTATGTTTCTACTGTAAGAGAAATCTATCAAATTAAGTAATCTACGTGAATTTGTGGGTGATTGTCTACCCTTAATGAAACCAGTTGGTCAGGGTGTATTATGAAGGGGGTTACCTTCTCTAATCTTTTGGCCAGGGCTTTACAAATTATTTTGAGATCAACATTAATAAGGGAAATTGGGCGATAGCTGGAAGGAAATGCCGGGTCTTTGCCTGGTTTTAACAAGAGACTAATATTGGCTGAATTCATGTTTGGCTGTAATCTGCTGCTCTCTTCGATTTCCCTCACCATTCTGAAAAATACTGGAGCCAGAATGATCCAGAATTCTTTGTAGAATTCTACTGGGAACCCGTCTGGACCTGGAGCTTTCCTATTCGTCATGGATTTAAGGGCTTCCTGGAGCTCCGCTGATGTTAGTGGCGAGTCCAGGAATGTAACTTGGCTGTCTGATAATTTAGGAAGTGTTATCCTGTCAAGGAACTAATTGATCTCATTATCTGATGGGTTTATCTGTGGTGAGTACAAAGTTTGGTAAAACTCTCTGAAAGTGTTGTTTATTCTTTCAGGATCATAAACTATATTCCCGGTTGAGTCTTTAACATCATATATGGTAGTTCTTTTCTTTCTTTATTTTTAATTGGCTAGCTAAAAATTTACCTGATTTATTATTATGTTCAAAGTTTTCTATTCGTAGTCTTTGTGCTAAAAAGTGTGTCTTTTTGTCAATAATTCCATGAAGTTCTAATTTAGCTTTACGTAATTTGCTCATTAACTCTTCTTCTGTGGATGCCTCTAAAGACTTGATGATTTCTTCTAACTCCTGAATACGTTTTTTTTTCCTTTTTTTTCTTACATGATGAGAAAGAGATAATTTTACCTCTCATCACTGCCTTTCCTGCCTCCCAAAGAATAGATGCTGATGTTCCAGGCAGGTCATTATGTTCTAAATATAAACCCCACTCCTTTTTAAAAAATTCTATAAAACCTTCGTCTTTAAGCAGTGATGTATTAAACCTCCAGTTTTTGCTTGGTGGGATTGTCTTTTTATTTACCAGAGTTAAAGAAACTGGAGCATGGTCGCTGACAACTATGGGGTGTATCTCAGTGTCTGAAATGTCAGCCAACAATGAGCTGCTGACTAGAAAATAATCCAAACGTGAATGAGAGTGATGGACGTGCGAAAAAAAAGTATACTCTCTACGGTTAGGATGAAGAGATCGCCATGCATCACAAAGCCCATAATCACTCATGTACTGTTTAACTATGTTAGTGGATTGCCAATTGCGCTGAGTCCCAGCTGTACTGAGCCAGTCTGTTAAGGAATTCATCCAAAAATTAAAATCACCTCCAAGTATAAGTGGACAGTCCAAGTGTTTGGAGAGTACAGAGAAAAATTTTCTACACTCTGACTCGGTTTCTTGTCAGAACTGCTGACCAGAGAGACCTCGAGCTGATTAAGAATGAGCTTTTCTTCTTCCAGAATCAATACCCAAGATTTCTGTTTTTATCGATAAAATAGAACATGCAAAAACTCTAGACTTCACCTTTTTCAAGTTTAAGAAATACCTGAGATGATTTGAGGGAATCGTGTGGAGTGGGTCACCGGCTCTGGAGCCGCAAGTGGCTGTTTGGATTTTCCACAACGGCTCTTCATAGATATGATAAAAATCTAACTCAGGTTTTTAAGTTTATATGTGATAAGTTCAGGTTTAAACAGATTTTAGGTATTTTTGTGGAATAACTGCATCAAATGCCCATAAAAGAATGAGACAAATGTACCAGGAATATTTATAGATTTATTTATATCTTTTTCACTATTTTCAATAAATAACATCCACTCGTTTTGCAAAGTTAATTTTGAAACTTAATAACAGAAGAAATATGGTGTATTTTTTATTTTATGTTCCATAAATAACAAATCGGAGGGGAAAACGCAGGCTTTAACACCAGAAACAAAGGAAAATACTAACCTTGGCCATTTTTTTTCTCTGAAATTTCACATTTTTCTTTTGAGGGAAACAAAGAGGCCTTTTTTCAGTAGTTCTAATCCTGTTCAGTCGGTTTAATCATAAATGATGAATTGTCCTTTTCAAAAGTCCCTGTAAGAGTTGCAACTCTTACGTTATTGGACCTGTGAAGGAAACCGCTGGTGTGGAGAGAGTGTCACAAGCAGACAACATGCAGGCTACCAAAAGCAGGTGCAACTGGAAACCAGTGTAAATTAACTAAAACCAGTGGGGATTAAACTTAACTGTAAAACAAACTGTGTTGCTGTTCCAACTAAAATTCCACTTAAATATTTATTTTGCCTATTTTGAAGTTTCTGAGTTAAAGTTTAAAATAATTATGTTACTGAGCAGCCTCAGCTTGGAAACATATAGATTGTGATTTAGGACTGATGAGCTAACGGCTAGTCTGACTGCAGCTGAGACCAAAGTGTTACTAGAATGTTGCAAAGGAAAATGATAATAATCTACAATTACTTCCAAATTTTACACAGAAATGCAGCTAAAATGGACAAAATCATTTTAAATACTATTACACTCAACATATTTTTGTCCTTTTAATCAGATCACAAACATCAGACTGATCAGCTTCAGCTGGTTGTTCATTTCTCTGTAAACTCCTGCAGGCTGAGCCCGGCTGTTTGCTCCTGTTTAAAATCCAATCGGCTGGTTCTCCGTGGGATATCAATCTCCTCATTTAACACCCAGCATGACGCCAGCAAGCATTTCCACCAAACTGTCCGACAATGAAACAGCTGAGCAATGTTGTCAGATCAGAAGTGTTTTACTGAACACAAAAAGGAGCTATGGGGTCAGTTTAGTTTGTTTTCACATTTGATTTTGGTTCAGAATTAAAAAAACATTTTTTTATATTTTTGATGCACCGCCATGTTTTCATCCCTAACAGTGTGTTTTAGGATCTGTGTGATCTAGTGCAGAGCTAAAAATAGAAAAGACTCAACACACCTGTTATGCCTCTAACCTTATCCACTGACTGTCGTTCTTTCCATCGGGGCCATTGTTCAGATTCATGACTCAGAGTCTTTGCGTTTGTTACAAATGCTATGAAGTTGTAAAGGCAGCAGTAGCTCAGGAGGTGGGACGGGTTGTCCAGCAATCAGAAGGTTGCAGGTTTGATCCCGACTTCTGCTGTAGCGTCTGTGGGCAAGATACTTCACCCTCCCTGCCTGCCGGTGGTGGTCAGAGGGACTGATGGCGCCCGTCCCCGGCAGCCTCGCCTCTGTCAGTGCACCCCAGGGCAGCTGTGGCTATAAAGTAGCTCATCACCACCAGCATGTGAATGTGTGTGTGTGAATGAATGAATGATACTTGGAGTCCTCTGACTTTGACAGGCGCTATACAAGTGTTGGTCATTTATCATTAGTTGGCGGGCTGAATTACGGTACAACATACAGAAACTTAGAAGATACGCTGATTAGAGTTTGTAATAAGAGGAACAAAATGATTCAGAATCCAAACGATTTCAGAATATTTAGATGCACAGTGTCGGGAGTAAGGGAGTACTTGTACTGCCGTTAAGTATTTAGAACACAAATTATGTGTAAGTGTATTCCAATGCAGTTTCTATTTTTAAACATAGTATTTAGAATGGTTACTTCCGTAATACCAATACCGAAAGATGAAAAAAAACAAATTTCAGGCAATGTGTGTCTCTGCCTTGTGAAGAAGATGTAGTCTGGTCCTGGTCCACTGACAACTCTCAGTCGTGGGGCGGCATCTACGGTTGTCTTTCAAACTGTCTCAGCATGCTATTGGATAACACACAACGTGACGCACTCACTGCTACAGATGTCAGTCAACGAGGCAGTCTGCCATACTCTGTCAAAGAAAATGGAAATCTGTCCTTTTTTCAAATAAACCTCTATCTGCTCTTGAGTCTTTGCTGTCTTTGTATCAGCAACGTCCCACCCACCCACAGAATGCTGTGATTGGCCCACCAAACCAATAGAGTGCTGTGATTGGATCGCTACGGACGTCTGTCAACGGGGCAGCCCACCACTGCATCATAAAAGAACAAAAACATAAAATAATAGATTGTTTTTCTGAATAAAAACTCTGTGAGTTAGTTAGCAGCTCCTGCAGAAAGTTTTACTTTATCACAGAAGCAGAAATATAATCTATTTACACTTAAATAAATAAAGTTACAAAAATAACTAATTATTTTTTTTTCCCCTGTCAGTATTCAGCATAAATATACCTTCTGTTTTCCTGCGGGAGTAGCTGCCAACGCATATTGTGAAATTTAAGACTCAAATGCTTTTTTTAAGGGGAAGTATTCCAAGTATTTCAAATACAGTACCAGGATTAAGTAAAGTAACATAGTACTTTACAAAATACATTTTAAAGCAGATATTCAGTATTTTGTAACTAAATACTTCTACAAAGTATCCTCCCCAACACTGTTATTGCAAAAGTTGCAAAAAGCATGCAGATAATATTAAACATTGATTTGAATGCAGATTGTTCAACATTTTTAAATAACTTGAGCTAAAAAGAAATGTAGGCGCTATAATCCGAACATTTTGCAGGTCGAGGGTTTAAATACTGTGTCCGTATTTGAGTTCATGTTGCAAATCCTTTTCATTTAGTTTAAAAGTATTTCAAGTTATAATTTCAAATAGCGAGGGGAAATAAAAAACATCACCCAGCTAAAGCTCAGGTCTCAGGAGGATGTGAGATTTAAAAAGAACATCAAGTCAGTGTCTTGATAAAAACTTAATTATAACGAGAAACAGCAGAAAAATCCTTAGATCAGGATTATTTACAGTAAGATTTCTGGTTGTTCACCTGTTAAAACACATTTCCTGAGTTTGTTCGCCCAGCTCGTCCTGTTGGATCAGACTGGTGAGGAGCTTCTGAGGTGATGGAGGAGGAGTCATTTTCCTGTCTTCATACCTCCTTGCAGAGCTGCATGCCTTTCTGCTCATCTCGTTTGCATGCAAGATTACACACATTACCCTGTGTTTACCCCTTCTGTCCACTTTCCCGTCTGCCTTGCCAAACTTCTCCTTATCCTGATCTCTCCTCCCTTTCTGTTTTGCACTTTGTTTCCTCAGTCTCCTCTTTCCAATTTACATGTTCCCGTCAGTTAGCCTGAGTGCCTTTCCCCCTCTCATCCACGTGATTCCACCTCTGCTCTCTCTCTCTCTCTCTCTCTCTCTCTCTCTCTCTCTCTCTCTCTCTCTCTCTCTCTCTCTCTCTCTCTCTCTCTCTCTCTCTCGCTCTGTGCATGTGTCTGTACCGAGGTGAGTCATGCTTCAGGCTGATGGTATTTTATTCTTTACTGTTTTATTTTGTCTGGCTGCCCTACAACAGTTGATGCCGACACACCGACAGCACTACTTGACCTTGTGGCTGCTTTTGGAAGATGATAGCATTAGAAGATAAAAATGGTGGAGGGTGGGGGATCAAGAATGGAGGAGACTCCTGAGACAGAATCAGCTCACAGGCAGAGGGAAGATGAGGTTGCATGAAACACTAATCGGAGTGTGAGTGTGTGTGTGTGTGTGTGTGTGTGTGTGTGTGTGTGTGTGTGAGAGGAAGATAAATCGTTATAAAAGCAGCAAAAAGACTGAGTTGTTCAAAAGGAGTGTGTTGTTTGATCTAATTGTGTGTTTGTTAATCTACAGCAACAGCTGAACGGAGACTAAAACGCAGATGCAAATCAAACTGAATGGTTTTATAATTAATTTGGGTTCCTTTGTGCATTCTGCTCACAGGCATGCACCTGCACACACACACACACACACACACACACACACACACACACACACACACACACACACACACACACACACACACAGTCCAGTCTAATAAAATCATCCAAACAAGGGCCTGATAAAGGAACATCTTATTGATAATAGATTTACAATAATGCTAATCAACATCATTTATGTGTTATTGCACAACAAAACAAACATTATTAATACATGCTTAACATCTGCATTTATTTGTATTTGGCTGTTGTTGTTTAGGGAGGAACCATGGCCTAAGAGGTCTAAAATGTCAGATTTCTTGGACGATTTAGTACAATTATTCATAACTAGGAGCATTTGCATGATAGCTAATAGTTTTCTAAATGGTATGTCATAAAAATTTGATAAATAAAGCAAAATTTAGCCTTGAACCCTCCTCTGATCTTTACCAAAAAAGATGTGTCAAAGATACACAAAAGCCTTTAAACTGCTACATTTTAAATTATGTTATATTGTTCAGTTTAATATTATAAATATTCTAGTTGCATAAGTTTGAGTAGTCTCTCAGAGGGGCACTGACCTCATTTTTTGTGGGGTGGGTGGTAAAGAGTCTATTTCCAACAATGTGGGGATAGGACAGTTTAATCAAAGGTGTGGAACACTAATTTAATGAGTAACAGTGGATTCTGGAATGCCTTGTAAGTCGTACTCTGGGGAAACAAAGCTCCGGTGCACCTGTTTCAGGCACAAGAAAAGAGGAGAGCAGAACACAACAAGATTTGGGTTTTATTTCCTGATATTTAAACATCTTGCTTCTGATTGGCTAATGGCAACATGACTCATTACTGACTCTGTTTGCTCTGCAGCATTGATGTTTTAATTAAAAATAGGCCTGGAGGAGTTCTGCTATGTGGTGACGTTGCTAATGCTAACGATTAGCTTCTACTATGGTGAATGGTAAATGGCCTGTACTTGTATAGTGCCTTCTAAGGATTATGCAACACCCCAAGGTGCTTCACAACACAATCACTCATTCACCAATTCACACACTGGTGGGGATGAGCTACAATGTAGCCACAGCTGCCCTGGGGCATACTGACAGAGGCGAGGCCTGCTGAACACCGGTCCCTCCGACCACCACCAGCAGACCAGTGTCTTGCCCAAAGACCCAACAGCAGCATTCTCTTATTAGGAGCAGAAATCGAACCTGCAAGCTTCCAATTACCAAACAACCCCCTCTACATCCTGAGCTACTGACGTAGTCCTAAGTCCCAGGTGTCCTAACCGAGATGTTCTCTGATTTTTCCTGGACGTTAAACCAACAACAGTTTTCCCTGTCGTGTGTCAAGATGGGTGAGTCCATGAATGCCATGACAATGTGAAATCAATTTGTCTGGCTTTTCAAATCCTAGAGTTTCTCCATCTTTTTTTAATCAGAAGTTGATGCAGGAGAACAGGTGTAAGAGATTAATTTCATGTTCAGCCTGCACAAAAAACCCACAGTCACTGATTGTATTCAGAAATTAATTATCATCATTAGACAATGCCTTTGCAGTGAACCACACCTTTAATCTTCTAGCACTTCATAGATGCTAACTAGAATGTGGCTAGCTTCAGCAAACATGCTTGAGGCCTTTGTAGCTCCACAAACCTATCCACCAGATTTGTCTTGTATAAGTTTTTTTAAAACCTTTTACTTAGGTCCACACAACCACACAGTGCCTTTACATGCTGTGTTATTTATTGTCTTAGTTCAGCTGAAGTTGACCCAAACTGGCCTACTCCTAATTGAGCCAAGGTACCCAGAGAATACGGGTTTATTTATTTAATTAATTAAAAAATTGATTTCTTTACATATAAATGACATCTCAGCAAACTATGCCGGTCTGGGCCCTCCCCCTTTCAGAATTGACGAGACTGTGGAAGTGATCTTCTGACATTCATTAAGGTAGTATTAGAGTGTTTATATTGTCATAGATCAACTTAGATGCCCATGTAACCACAAACATTGTGTATCGCCCACATATACGGGCAGATGTGGCCCCTGGACCATGTATATCTGGCCCACGTTGTCTTCAAATAACTAAATTAATTGATGAAAACAAGATTTTCTCCAACATGATCTTTACAGTTTCTTTTTCTCTACATTTGCAGCAGAGTGTTTATATTCTTGACTAAATAATCCTAAATTGGGAGGTGAAAGGTCACTCCCACAATGGCAAAGTACAAATAAAACTAAAGGCTGCATTAAAACTTGTGACATGTGTTCACTTTTTGATCGGTAATGTAAAGTGAGAGTATGATCGTATTTAGATCCCAGATCAAGCTCCACTTGCACAAGTTTTTCCCGCTCTGACTAGGCTGGTGTCCTCGCATGTACTGAAAAGCCTTTAGCACGAAAATGTGTTCTCTTTCTACCAGAGGGCAGACGCTTCAGCTGCTTGTAATGTCTCATTTCCTGGGAAAAAATGACTTGCTTGACAATTTTCTTTTTATTAAATTTCATAAAGAACAACAAGCTTGGTCTTCCTGTCTCCCCTGCTTCTTCTGTCATAATAAAAACAAGAGTTGATGTCTAAAGCAACTGTCACAAATATATTATTGTTGTCATAACAAAGACACAACAAATATATGCCATTCAAGTGAACCACGGGTCGGCTGTGACCTTTTTGCAGATGATATGATGTCATATTTGATAGATGCAGGTAGAAACGTGGGCCAGCTGGTTAAACAACAGACCCTTTAATCCCTTTAAATAAGTCAAAATAGCGCTTAGGTAATGATTGATAACTAAAGTACAAAATTCAAGCTTGGTGTAACTTTTCAAATAAATATTCGTGATTCCTAGCTTAGAAATCTAGACCAACTATAGCAGATGCAAAAGATTTAGCTGTGCAAGTTGGTCTAGCCACACTCCATTGTAGCCTCAGCAGGTCTATCACTCGACCAAACCATTTTAGTTCAGGCCAATCACGGTGCTTTATGTTTGTGTCTGTTGCGTGTTTGACAACGGGCGGCTTAGTACCAAAGCTGCAATGCAAATCACCTTCAAAGATAGCATTGACCGAGGAACGGCGTTTGCTTGAAATGACTTTGGCATCAGCTGTGGACGATTTAGACTTGGGCTTTTCTTTGAGACTTGATAGAGGTACTTAAGTCACTTACTTAGTAAAAGATGTATTTATTTCTTCTTCTATGGTGTTTGGCGGACTTGCACTGTTGACTGATTTCCGTAGATGTCATGCAGTTCGTCGCTCTGATTGGTCCTAGCGCTGTCCAATTGTGTGTAGAGACATTTTGAGAGACAACCATAGATTGGGTTCTGTCTATGGGTCTTGTCTAGACTAAATCACACACATATATAGGATGGACTGCCAGATGTAAGGGATTCCATCAAAATGTAGAAATATATATTTGCTTCTTTTGAGTAGAATAACTCCCTTTTGCCTGATTGACCTTACTTCTGCCTTGATCCTTCATTTTAAAGCACTCTACATAATTTGTATTTTCTACTCACTGATCCCTTCATACATTACTCTAATGTCTCCAGCAGTCACACAAACCCGTCATACATGCAAGAATCCACATACGTGAGCTTGTTTTAATTTACACACCCAAGGTCACACGCATGAATCTGGAAATATCCATGCTTTACTCTGCATTAATCCAATATCTCATAGCTCTTCTCTCACACGCATGCACCCGTAAACACGATGACAAGCATGCACATATGTACTCACGCACTCGCTTCCTGCGCTAAGCCCCGCTCCATATTGCTCCAGCGATGCCCAGCTGCATCCAATGAACATTCCACTTGTTGTTTCTTTTCCTCCCTCCCTCTGTATCATTTCAGATTTCAGCTCTAAGCCCTAAAGAGTGCAGGCAGCCAAATACGGTCTGGCTTGTGTTGTGAACCTTGTGTGACCCTTTAAAGCTGCAAGCAGATCGTGACCTTTAAGGCTGTGCCTGAGGCTGAGCTTTGGGCACTGTTTGGCATCAGAATGGAGAAAAGGGGGGAAAAAAACCCGTCTTTGCTTTGAATAAGTGAGGGAGGTTGTGACCTGCATGATGCTACATGTAAAGGAGGCTCATTTTTATGGCTTCCTGATAGTCTCCATCACATATTTTGTTGTGCTCATTTCCTCTCTGTGCTTTTTATGACTTCCTGTTAATGTTGTAAAAGGTTTATGAAAGGGGACTGCTCAGTGTGGAGCTTCAACTTGTTGTCTCTCATATAATGTGGTGGTAAAGCTTTAACAAAGGGAGCTTTTGTTGCCAGACTTGTGATGGTTTTGGAAACTTCCCAGAGGATTACACATTATGTTTCCACCTGAAGCAGACAGAAGAACTACATTAGCATCTAGAAAAGGAGTGCAGGTGATAAAAGAAGGATTGCAAAAGCAGGAAAGTGTTCAATTTTTAGCATCGCCACTGACAAACTGCTGCCTCCTCCTTGTTTATTTTTTTTGTGTGTGTGTCTGCTTTCTTTTATTCATTATGTATCTCACTGACTGTGCTCCACCAGTCCTGCTGTCAGCTCCTGTTTACTTAATTGGGGTTCAGACGACCCGCATCCAGCAGGGGAGGGAACAGAAGACCGAGATGAGCATGATGAGGTGACAGAGTGGGACAAAGGGGCTCCAGGAACATGCCCAAGCTGGCTGGACGAGAGCTTGGAGAGCAGAGGACAATTTGTGGTTTTTTTAATGGCTCAAACGTTTTCGGTTGATGGTATAAAAGAAGACAGTTACATGTTTTAGGTTTCAGAAAACACACCATTTTTATGTTGTGCAGCAACTGAAATGCTCAAGAAAGTGTTTGATAGATTTTTATAAGTAAAATTGATCTCAGACTTTAGAATGTCCGGTTTCCCTGGATTGTCATAACGGCCATACGAACAAATAACCAGTAAATGCAGGATTACGCATGTAACTCCTGACTAATCTTCATCTTCATCAGACAGCTCCAACTGTCGTGCAAGCTTTTGCAGACATGTTTCCTTCTCATCCTCAACGCTGCCCCGTGACTTATCCGCTCCGGGTGTATTAACTCGTTAGTGGGAAGAACGAACCGTGTTTCCCTGCGGCACTCAGCTGAGTTTAGCCCAATATTGCACACTTGAAACATCAAAGATGCCCTTGCTAGCTTTCAGTCACACTTTAATCAGTTCAGTATTCCCGCCGCTCTTTCTCATAGTTATATGCTCACTGCTTTCCTGTTCCGGGTTTCCCCGTCCTGTCTCCTCACCCTGGTTCTTCTTCTCCGCTTGGCTGTGATTCACTTTGACATCTCACTCAAAGCCACAGCTGAGTCCTCGTTGCATTAATCAGGCTGTAACTGTCAAATATTAATGTGTGGAATGAAGGAACAGTTCAGTCAAAATGTATGATCAACTGCAGCTTTTCTGCAGCACATTTTGGTGGAGCATACATTTTGCCTCCTGCATGTTTATGCAGAGTTGTGGTACAGGGCTGGACCTACTTTTGCCTTCAGAACTGTCTTAATCCTTTGTGGCATAGATTCAACAAGGCACTGGAAACATTCCTCAGAGACTTTGGTCCATATTGACATGATAGCATCGTGCAGTTGAGGCAGATTTGTCGGCTGCACATCCATGATGTGAATCTCCCGTTCCACCACATCCCAAAGGTGCTCTATTGGATTGAGATCTGGTGACTGTGGAGGCCATTTGAGTACAGGGAACTCATTGTCAAGTTCAAGAAACCAGTCTGAGATGATTCCAGCTTTGTGACATGGTGCATTATCCTGCAGGAAGTAGCCATCAGAAGACGAGTACACTGTTGTCATAAAGGGATGGACATGGTCAGCAACAATACTCAGGTAGACTGTGGCATTGCAACAATGATCAATTAGTACTAAGGGGGCCAAAGTGTGTCAAGAAAATGTCCCCCACACCATTACACCACCACCACCAGCCTGAACCGTTGACACAAGGCAGGATGGATCCATGCTTTTGTGTTGTGGATGCCAAATTCTGACCCTACCATCTAAATCTCGCAGCAGAAATCAAGACTCATCAGACCAGGGAACATTTTTCCAATCTTCTATTATCCAATTTTGGTGAGTCTGTGTGAATTGTAGCCTCAGGTTCCTGTTCTTAGCTGACAGGAGTGGTAGCCGGTGTGGTCTTCTGCTGCTGTAGCTCATCTGCCTCAAGGTTAGACGTGTTGTGCCTTCAGAGATGCTCTTCTGCATACGTTGGTAATAATGAGTGGTTATTTAACTGTTGCCTTTCTAACCTTCACACAAACCAGTTTGGCCATTCTCGTCTGGCCTCTGGCATCAACAAGGTGTTTTCTCCCACAGAACTGCGGCTCACTGGATGTTTTCCCTTTATCTGATCATTCTCTGTAGACCCTAGAGATGGTTGTGCGTAACAATCCCAGAAGATCAGCAGTTTCTGAAATACTCAGACCAGCCTGTCTGGCACCAACAACCATGCCACATTCAAATTCACTTAAATCACCTCTCATTCCCGTTCTGAAGCTCGGTTTGAACTGCAGCAGATCATTTTGACCATGTCTACATGCCTAAATGCAGTGAGTTACCACCATGTGATATGCTGATAAGTAATTTATGTTAATGAGCAGCTAGACAAGCGTACCCAATAAAGTGACCAGTAAACGTATATTAGGCTCTAAAGGGTTAAAATTCACAACTAGATAACATTTAACTACAAAACAAACCCTAAAACTAAATAAATAAATTGGTATTTCTTTATTATTGAGAGTTAGATGAAATTAATCTCATAATAAACAAAACATTAGTTTATATTCAATTTATTTAAATCAAATTGAATAAATATTCCCATAAATGGCAAGTTTTTGTGTTACATACTAAACTGGAAGTGCTTCAAATAGTTAGCTCTGCTGCTATTTTCTGTGGAACATAAACATTTAACGTAAACCAATGAGTAATGCTAATTTCATAGCAGCGTAAATGTTTACAAATGTAGTTACAAGGACCACTAATATCAGCTGTAGTATACTTTAGAATTGGCATTGCTGTGACTAGCTGTTAGCCTGTCAGTCTGGTCAGAAATATACGTTTCTCCAAACTGAGGTCATTCAAAGAGCTATCTACAGCTGATGTATCTGAACAATTACTATGAGTCATGAAATAGATTCTAATCTCAAAGTTAATCAACCTCGTCTTTATGAAGTTTATTTAAATCTGAAGACAGACAAATGACACAAACAGCACACGTCATACTCTACATAAGTATAGTTATTTTTAGCATAATTTCTGAGAAAATGATGGTGAATTTGTGATGTTTCTTCACCAGCTAGCACCTTCAATTGTTAAAAGTCCAAATAAATCTCTACCTCTGCAGGTAAGTAAGCAATCTGGCTAAAAACCACACATCTGGTCCAGTCTGTGACTGGACTGATACATGAAAGGTGGATAGGGTTTTAGAAACTGCTGCATGGCAGAGAGCAGTCTGACTGTGAAAAGCTGGAATGCAGGCCTGCTGGGGCTAGTTTACCATCTAGAGCTAACAGTAAGCAGTGTGCAGAGAATAAAGTGCAGCCTGCACCGTTCTGTTACGTGGTGTGTTCTGTTCTGCTTTCCAGAATAATCAGGACAAATGCAGAGCAGCTGCTTTTTTGGGAGGAGAGGGGTGGAAGTGGTGGTGGAGGGGGAGAGAGAGAGGGAAGAGGAAGGTGTGTGTGTGTGTGTGTGTGTGTGTGTGTGTGTGTGTGTGTGTGTGTGTGTGTGTGTGTGTGTGTGTGTGTGTGTGTGTGTGTGTGTGTGTGTGTGTGTGTGTGTGTGTGTGTGTGAGGGCAAAATGGGGAAGGCAACGTTTTTACATTGGAAAAGAATGTGGGTGAAATGAATGGGAAGAGAACATGCCCACGGCTATGAAAAAGAGGAGGGGACAACAGAGTTGCTTTGGTGCGACTAAGCTGATGTGATACAGGACTGCAGGTGTATAAGATGTGTGATCAGAAGTTGATTTTTTAAATAATTTCTAGTACTTTTTCCTTTTCAATTACAATTTGTCTTCCTACGATAATTATTTCGTAAAAATGTCTCCTCCTTGTGTGAATTTTTAAAAATTTTCCATTCTCCAACACCCCCCACCCTCGTCACTGCTTCTGCCCATCATCACTGCTTTAATTTTACTCACTATCTCAGTCTGCCACCCCCCACCCCCCATCCTTATCGGTAAAGTCAGAGAGGACAGCAGGGAGGGAACTGTGTGAGGAAAGGCAAAGAAAGAAAAAAGAAAGGAAGGGAGGGAGGGAAGGATGAGTTTCACAGACGTGCCACCAAGCTGTACACATTCCTCAAGGGCTGTGCATCCTGTTCTCTTGTCCCCACCTCCACCAGAGCTCACACTGCACGTACGCAAACACTCTAAACACCCCCACACCCACCCACTCGCTCACTGTTCCTGCTGCAAATGTTGCCCACGCTTTTTTCTTTTCTTGTCTTTTCTTCTTTTTGCTGCGTTTTCCTTTCTGTCTGAGAGGAAAATCTGTTTCCCATTCAAACAGCACACAGGGCCAATTAAAGTGAATACAAAACCAAAATGGAAGGATAAACGGACTTTACAGTTGTCCTCTGTTGTTTCTGTTGATCCTTGTTTCACCTGTCTGCACCCTGCATCCTTCAGCTGCAGGATGTTGCAGCACTAAGGGACACAGTGGCCTGGAAAATGCAGCTGGAACTCATTTTCCATGGATATTAGTGGTGTGAATCTTACAACTCCATTGAGTTGTTTGTGGTGATAAAACATCAATGTTGAGTTGCGTAGCTTTAAGCCAATCAGAGGTTCGATGTCCAAATATCATCTCACCATCATCAATGTCCTCTGAAGCTACTTTATCCTCCAGCTGACTTGTACTTCCTGAAAAAAGCACACCTGAGCTCCACCCCCCACCCTCTGAGTACACTAAAGTCTAATTTATGCTTCTGCGTAAACTCCTTGAGGGAAAGACGCACACGCATTTACAGTTTTCATGTTTTAAGATTGGCCTTTGGACTCTGAAGGTCTCTTTTAGTCTCTTTATATTTTTTGAGAGGGCAATGGCAGTGCTGTTGATGAATTTATTAGAAGCGGCATCCTGGCCCCTCACAAGCTTACGTTCTCCGTCTCGTTTGACGTTAGAAAAGTGGCTTTAACTCTGTCCGTCCTTGCGGGCCTGTTGTTGAGCCCCCGCTACGACGGTTAATGACGTTGCATGTCTCCGTACCGATGCAGATGGAGGAGAATAAATTAGGCTTTATAAAGCGTTAATTCCTGCAAATGTATTGTGAACCACACCTTTAACAAGTGTCAATTATGCACGGTGCAGCTGGCATGAAACAACACTCAGACTAAACAGGATAAGCCCATTTAAACATTATCAAACAGAATGAATCAGACAGTTCGATAAAATCAACGTAAGAAATCCAGAATTTTACTTTTTGATTCCAAAATTCCAAAATCCACGTTTTCTGATTATTTTTATGTTGTAAATTTGGTGATGAAATAGTTTCTGAAAGTTCCTCAAATAAATGAGAATTATATCAAGATGCAACTATTGAGAAACATCTGTGCCATCTAATCTAAGACGTAAATAAAAGAAGTGGCCAAAAGCCTATAGCTGAAATCTTGGTTGACATATAATTCAATTCAATTCAATTCAATTCAATTCAGTTCAGTTCAATTCAATTCAATTCAATTCAGTTCAATTCAATTCAATTCAATTCAATTCTGTAACGTCCAGCAATGGTCAGTTTGGGTACAGTCTGACCTTTCAACATCTATTCAACATCTGGTCAGAAAGGAGACACAACACTGCATGTGTTCCCTTTAAATGAGCCTGCCTTCATACCAGCTGGGGCTCACAGATTCTGCTAGTCTGAAAGATGAACAATAACTTTCTTTCCCAAGGTCCCATCTGTCTGCCTCCACAGAAAGAATAACTCCAGCTCGAATCAGTTGCTAAAATCAAGAATGATTTCCTAAATCAATATGAACTTCTTCCATGACTCATAATCTAGATAATCATTAAATAAACATTTATTTATTACTACTTATAATAATTATTGTATAATGAAATGCTTCATTAATCTGTCCTCACTGAATGGATGTTATGCTATGTTTGTCTACTAGAACCTGCCATGTGTTCCACATGTTTTGACAACAAGATTCTCACACCTGCATTCACACAATAACAAGTACGTTAAGTTAAACTCCAACGCATAACTTGCCCTTTTAACCAGTCAGAACATCCTGTATCAAATAAGGTGTGTTTCTGAGTTGTCTTGGTAACATCTCCCAAGCCTTTGATTGGCTGTGCAAATCATAACATCAAAACCTTAAAACTGGATCATGCTGAGTGATTCATTAGTTCTAGGGAAAGCTTCAGAACTGTCGCAACCTCTTCAACCATCAAAGATTTTGACACATTGTCAAAACCTTTTTGCACCTACAAAGCTGAGAGAGCAAAACAGTTCCTGCAGAACAAAGCTGATATTATCATTAGACGCCTTAAGAGTCTGCCAGACGCACGGTTCCATCCAGCTGTCGTGACCCGAGGCATCACATGCACTTTTAGCAATGGCTGAAGGTGGAATATAAATGGTTGCCAAGACAACACTGGTGAACTCTCTTGGCGAATAATATGGGCGACAACTTACTACCAAGAGTTCAACATCTGGGCTGCAGAGATGACATTTCACTGAAACATGATCTGGATGGCACCATCTGTTGTTGACAAGCACTGCCACTCCACCTTCTTTTCTTTTCCTGCCCCTCTGCAGATCTCTGTCTGCTCGTACAGTCAGGAATCCTGGCAGAGAGACGCTGGAATCGGGGATATGGTCCTGCAGCCACGTCTCAGTGAAACACATAACACTGCACTGCCGATACTCTGGCTGAGTCCTTGAAAGGTCTTGGAGTTCATCCATCTTGTTGGCCAATGATCTCACATTACCCATTATGATCGATGGAAGAGATGGTTTGAATTTCCTCTTTCTCTGTTTTGCTCCTGCTCTGCACCCACACTTCTTGCGTTTTAGCTCATTTGGGATTTGTGGCTTCAGTTGAGGTATTATTTCAGCCTTTCCAATGTAAATCAGCTGCTCCCGATTGTAAACCAGCTTGTTGCCATGGTTATGCATCTGCTCAAAAAGTGAAAAAAGGTGAAAAAACTAGCAGTCACAATCCTCTAAGCTTCACAGCACCAGAAACAGAAAAGTAAAATGTCCAAAAATGCCGTTTTTCTTGAGAAACTAGAAGAAAAAATGTCCAAAAAAGGCAAAACTTACATATAGTCAACAGAGCTACTCCAACATGTAGCCACCCAGAGCAGCTTAGTTCCGAAACAACGAAACAACAAATAAGTATGCTTCATAAATTTGACAAAAGCTTTCCACAGTGTGAAGAAAATAAAAACTTCCCTCGGGAATCGAATGAAGTGTTTTGTAAGTGGAGGTAAAAACGAATCCTTCTGTAAAACCCCTACAGGTGGTAAAACAACCAAAAGGCTTAATAAGAGCTTCTACTAATGAGTTTTGTCTCATGACTTGATGACAAAAACAGTTTTTATGAAACTAATCCTCAACAATCTGTTGTCCCAACTGTTGGTTAAAAAATCAGTAGGTAGTTTAGCCAATGATGCCTATACAATAAACAGTCAAGTGTGCATTTATGGTTTAGAGAAATTGACCCTAAAGTTTCACACTGGTGCAGGATTGAGTGTATGAGCCTGCATTTTTCATAAAACTGAACAATGTGGTGATGCCTCTGTTTCTGGCCTCTATTGAAAAACTCATTCCATGACAAATTTAATAAAATAATACATTACCACACTTGTATAGCACCTTCCAGAGTCAGAAGACTTCAAAGTGCTTTGCACTACAGTGTATCATTCATCCATTCACACACACATTCACACGCTGGTGGTGATGAGCTACGATGTAGCTACAGCTGCCCTGGGGCACGCTGACAGAGGTGAGGCTGCTGAGCACTGGTGCCACCGGTCCCTCCAACCACCACCAGCAGGCAAGGTGGGTTAAGTGTCTAACCTTCTTCTTAGGGTCTCTAATGACCTTCTGACTCACAGTGATGCAGGAGACTACTTGTTTTGGTCCTGCTGGACCTGACTGCAGCCTTTGACACTGTCGACCATCACCTGCTACTGGAGAGGCTGAGAGACTGGGTAGGCCTATAAGGATCTGCTCTGGGGTGGTTCTCCTTCTATCTGTCTGAGTATTCCTTCTCTGTGGCCATCTCCAAGTTTTGGTCCTCCACCACCTCCCTCACACATGATGTCCCACAAGGTTCTGTGCTGGGGCCTCTACTCTTCCTCCTCTATTTGCTGAGATCCTCCTCTGTGCCCCAGACAAGCTGGTTCATAAAGTCAGAGACTCTCTTTGTCAGCTTGATTCTCACACCAAACCCTCTGTCAGGAATCTTGGTGTGACCTTTAACCCAGCTCTCACCCTGGATTCTCATGTCAGGTCTCTTGTTCGTTCTTCCTTCTTCCATCCTAGGAATATTGCTAAGCTGAGTCTCATTCTGTCCCACTCTGAAACTGAGACAGTTATCCACACCTTCATCTCCTCACGCTTAGACTACTGTAACTCTCTTTTCACTTGTATGAGCAAAAACTCCCTGAACTGTCTGCAGGTGGTTCAAAACACCTGTGCTCGACTTCCAGGCTAAAGAAAAAAGGTGACAGATCATTTGCTGCTGTGGTCCCCAGACTCTGGAACTCTCTTCCCCTGAAACTGAGATCAGTGGACTCAGTGGTTTCCTTTAAAATGCAGCTGAAAACTCACCTGTTTCCTGTGGCTTTGGTGACCTTCATCACCCTTTCCTTATTCTGCTCTTTCTACTTATTCTGCCTTTCCGCAATCCACCGATTTCCCGCTTTCCCATTCATTTTCTCTCTCCCTTTCCTCGCACTGTTATTATTTATTCATCACAATTTTTGTTTTCTTTCTAATTTTAAACATGTTTTAATCATTTTTTAAAATCTTTTTTATACTTGAATTTTTTTTTTGCTTATGTGAAGTGCCGAGTGATTTCTATCTTGAGAGGCTCTATATAAAAGATTGTTTTCTTTTCTTTCTATAACGAGACTTTTACTTGTTTAATTGTGCATTTATTGGTTAAATTAAATACGTAAGTGAGTTACTACCTGCTAGCCACTGAAGCTGCAACTAATAAGCAACTAACCAGCAATAGATAACTGCTTTGGATCTAAAAAACATTCCAGATATCAACCCGATAGCTGCAACAAGTTGACTTTCAGTTGACCCAAACTGGACTACTCCTAATCCAACTAAAGGACCCAGATAATGTTAGTTTTTTTTTATTTAATTAATAAAAAAATTAAATTCATGTTAATAAAGGGACCCTTTGTTTATTATTATTATTATTTGTTTATTATTATTATGCTTAATAATGCTCTAAGTAATGTTAATAAAAGGACTCTTATTTTAAAGTGTCATTGAACTGAGTTCTGGGTTGATTTTCCTTTGGTGAACATTACAAATGAAACCATTTAAAGTGAACTTATCACTAATCAAGCAGCCTGAAAAAACTAGTTTTAGAGCTGTTTGATGAAGAAAGTCAGCTTTGCAGGGCACGGTGTGCTGATATACAATCATCATGTGGCAACTATAGAAAATTAGTCACTGCTTTGTTTGATAACTAAAGGATTAAACAAATTTGTGTAAATAAAGGGTGGAGAGGATTTCAAAGGACTCGGGTGTGAGAGGAATACATGTCTATTTGAACTCAGCCACTTGTGTTCAAACAGAATGACGTGGAAAACAGTGTTTGTGTGAGTGTGTGTTTCTACATCTACAATGCGTGAGGATTCAGGGAGATACGTACGCACACACTGGGACTTTTCCTGTTGTTTCCCATTTATTCCACCTATGTAGACTAGGAATGAGCCTATGCTGGCACTAACCTTTCGTGCCTCCTCTCTGATGCTATCCCAGATGCTTTCTGAGCACCCGGAGAGACGAGGCTACTCTCTGCTGTTCCTCGTTGCACGCCACATTCTCACCCACAGCGCTGCGCGTCCATTTGTCAATAGACAGGATAAGCAACTTTATTCAAATGTACATTTGAATGGTGATTTTGTGGGAACACGCAGGACAGCCGCCATGTGGCTGTTGAACTTTTGATAATGTTGTCATGGGGACGAGGCCTGGCACGGTGCATGGGGCTTACAGAGTAGAAGTGTTGCCAGCTGTGAGCAGTTGCAATGTGTGTTCCTGTTTGTGACACACACACACACACACACACACACACACACACACACACACACACACACACACACACACACACGCACGCACGCACGCATGCACGCACGCACACACACACAGTTTGCAAAGATTTAATGTAGAATCAAATAAGAACGAGAGCTGAGTTGAAGTAAATTCTCTCCAGCACAGTTTTGTGTATTTAGAACAATACATGTCAGCATTTTAGATGCAGTGGAACCCAGCTCAAATCTTTAAAGTGGGCTAGGAATAGTAACATCTGACCTGTTGCTGATGGATCTCTGAGCTAACAATTTGCAGGGTTGCTAACTTAAAAAATAACTTTATTCTCAAAACTTTCAGTATTCATAAACCCATATAAGTCATATCACATTGTTATTCTAGCAGAATTAAATCATCATCCTGGTGAAAGTACCCAAGCTGCATCACAGCTTGTGTCACACCCTGTCCTGTCTCCCCATTCGGTTCAGTCCTGTGTCCATGTTAATTGCTCCCACCTGCCTCTCGTCTCCCAATCACCCAAGGTCCCAGCTCCTCCTGTATTTAAGTAGCCTAGTGAACTAGACCAAATTCTTGCTTTGCAAAGAATGTCTAGGCACGCTCCATTGGAACCTCAGCAGCTCCTACCAGGACTCTGGCTAGCCAATCACAGCTCTCTAGAGGGGTTTCAAACACATAAAGAGCTGTGATTGGTCCATAATGGTGGGCCAATCATAGTGCTCTATCTGCTTAGTGAACAAATCACAGAGCTTTATCGCTTTGTGGGCCAATCAGGGCACTCTATATGCCTGGTGGGTGGGATGATGCAACAGAGTGAAACAAGAGTATGTCACATTCATTGTCCAGTGGAATGTGGAGATCATTTGAAAGACAACGGTAGAACCCGCCCCACAACCGAGAGCCGTCAATGGAGCATGGCCAGACTAAATAATACATTTATTTAGTCTGGCTTGCCAGGCTAGTATTTAAGCCCTGTTAGTCCATTTTGTCTGGTTGGCTCATTGTTTCATTTTCTAGTGTGTGTTCAAGATTAAAGACTCAACTCATTCTGGTTTGTCTGCCTGCATGCTTCCCTCACCCGCATGTGGATCCTTGTATCTCCCTCACTCACCGGCACGTTGTGACAGCTTGCTGCCGCTCCAAGTGTTCATGTAATCAAGAACATGCAGCAAATTAAAAGTTTAAATAAAATAATTGAGCACATTTAAGTTAGATAAAAATTTCCTTTTTCATTTCACTCGTACTAAATATTAGTGTTGCCAACTCCTCGGAAAGAAAAAGTAAATTTTATGTAATAGACTACTTTACATAATAATCTACTGTTTTTTTTTATTGCATATAGTTATTAGAAAACAACTTTATTCAACTGTATACAAATGAAAAGCTATTTACACAAAACAGATGAATCAGAACAAAGCAAAAACAGCAAAGGCATATTTCTGTATAGGAGAACACACATTACAGTTATAAGAGAGATCATCTCAAAACACTGTAAAAAGCAGCAACACTTTAATCAGTTCTTAAAGATCCATCAATAGATTAACTATGACCAGTGTCATTGTAACGGCTGCTGTAGGACAGAGGGTTAATGCCATGGATGAGACAAAGTGTTTAAGGTGTGGTATACTCATTTAATCATTGCATTTGCAGTAATCTCTAGTAGAAATGTGTCTTGCAAATCATACTCAGATTAAATTAAGCTCAGATGCGCCTTTTACAGGAAGTACAAGTCAGCTGGAGGAGAAAGTAACTTCAGACGGCAGAGTTTGGAGTCTTATTTCCTGATATTTGGACATCTCTCCTCTGATTGGCTAACAGACAGGTGACTCTACCACTGACTCCATTTACTTTGCAACGTTGATGTTTTATCTCCACCAACAACACAAGCCTGAATGAGATCTGCTGCGTGGTCGATTTACTAATGTTAATGGTTAGCTTCTACTAGCCAAGACATTCTCTGCTGTTTCCTGGATGCTAAAACAAAAACAACCTTCCCGGTCACAAGTCAAGATGAGTGAGTCCATGAATGTTATGTGGCAGTGTGAAGTAGATCTGTCAGGCTTTTCAAATCCAAGAGTTTCACGTCTATCAGAAGCTAAGGCAGGACAGAAGTGTAAGAGATTGTTTTCATATTCAGCCTGCATGAAAAACACACAGTGACTGATTATAAACAGGAATAATCTTTTATTTTTATTATTCAATGTTCCGCACCTTTAAAGTCCGCTGCTCTGACTGAAGCAGTGGTGACTGGGCTGCCTGTGAGTGCTTTGGGACTGAGGAGGACTTCACTGGTCTGTTTCTTTACAGTTGATCCTGTCATCAAAGAAATTTGAAGGAGGTAACATTTGACCTTTTCAGAACACTGTGTCCTACTTGAAAAGACTTGAACAATTGGAGCAGGAAATGAAAGTGAAATAGCGCTTAAGGACCATCACTGTATTTAGTATTATATTTTCTTTTTGTTTAGCAATGTAAATGAAAAACTAGATAATAGTTTACTTTTTGAAAGCTTTTTCATTTTAACTAAAAGGTAATTTTGTGCAATCGCTTCTCGTAACCTCTTGTTTAATATACAACTCAACCTGACCTCAAAGATTGTCGCACAAGAGGACAATTGGCCCAAATTGGGCTGAAAATCACAGTGTGCACCCAGCTTAAGTGGCACGGTTTACTTTAATTGATTCTCCTTTTTGAAAACGCCAAGTGATGTGACTCACCACAAAGACAGAAAGATGTGTAAGTTTTACAAATGCTGAAAATTTAATCCAACATAGACAAAAGTGTGCTTTGCATCTTTTGCATCTCAATCTTGCCCTGCAGGTTCATGACTGACATCCAGATCTCATGGGATGGATTACACGCAGATCACAGCGATATCCCAAGTTATGGCTATCAGTTTTTCAGTGTGCTGAAAACCAAGAAAAATGTTCATCCTGTTTGTGAGGGAAGAAGTGATTGCACTGATGGTGACTCATCCATGAGTGGGCAGGTGTGTTCCTGTAGATCACCTTTTGTTTTATCACATTTTGTTTTATTAAGTAGAAATGCTTAAAAATAGTCATGGTTGTAGTCATTGGGTTTGTTGGAACATTTAGCAGAATAAGATCAGTGGCTGCCTGTGTGGGTGGACTGAGACGTTTGAATCTGATTGGTATGCCTCAGAAAAATACACATTATGTTAATGCAAATGACTAATCAGCCAATCACACGGTGGCAACTCAATGCATTTAGGCATGTAGACATGGTCAATACTGCAGTTCAAACTGAGCTTCATAATGGAAGAAAGATGATTTACTGTAAGTGACTTTGAACGTGGCATGGTTGTTGGTGCCAGACGGGCTGGTCTGAGTGTTTCAGAAACTGTTGATCTTCTACGGTTGTTACGCACAACCATTTCTAGGGAGATAGAGAATGGTCAGACAAAAGGGAAAACATCAAGTGAGCAGCAGTTATGTAGACAAAATGCCTTGTTGATGCCAGAGGTCAGTAGCCTAGTGAACCAGACCAAATTCTTGCTTTGCAAAGTTTGGTCTAGGCATGCTCCATTGGAACCTCAGCAGCTCCTACCAGGACTCTGGCTAGCCAATCACAGCTCTCTAGAAGGGTTTCAAACACATAAAGAGCTGTGATTGGTCCATAATGGTGGGCCAATCATGCTCTATCTGCTCAGTGAACAAATCACAGAGCTTTATCCGCTTTGTGGGCCAATCAGGGCACTCTATATGCCTGGTGGGTGGGATGATGCAACAGAGTGAAACAAGAGTATGTCACATTCATTGTCCAGTGGAATGCGGAGATAATTTGAAAGACAATGGTAGAACCCGCCCCACAACCAAGAGCCGTCAATGGAGCATGGCCAGACTAAATAATACATTTATTTAGTCTGGCTTGCCAGGCTAAGAGGTCAGAGGAGAATGGCTAGACTGGTTCGAGCTGATAGAAACGCAACAGTTACTCAAATAACCACTCGTTACAACCATGGTGTGCAGAAGAGCATCTCTGTTGCAAACCACAGCCTATCCTGAGTATTGTTGCTGACCATGTCTCCTTTTGTGACCGCAGTATACCCATCTTCTGATGGCTACAACCACCAGTATAATGCACCATGTCATAAAGCTGAAATCACCTCAGGATGGTTTCATGAACATGATATTGAGTTCACTGTACTCAGATAGACCCCAGAGTCACCAGATCTATATCCATTAGGGCACATTTGGGATATGGTGGAACAGGAAATTCACAACATGGATGTGCAGCCGACAACTCTGCAGCAACTGCGTGATGCTATCATGTCAACATGGACCAAAGTCGCTGAGGAATGTTTCCAGTCTCTTGTTGAATTGATGCCATGAAGGATTGAGACAGTTCTGAAAGCAAAAGGGCGTCCAACCCAGTAAAAGCAAGGTGTACCCAATAAAGTGACCAGTGAGTGTAAGAACTATTAATAAAAAAAAATCTGTTTTTTTAAAAGGCCTTACCAGGTATTTGCTATTTTTACAACAATTATTATTTACATACAATTATTTAAATTTACAATCATTATTTGAACCACTTCAACGGTCATCTGGCTAGAGGCAGGGACCACCCTAGACAGGATGCCGTTTCTATCCATCCATCCCTCCATCCATCATTTTCCGCTTATCCAGGGTCAGGTCGGGAGGGCAGCCTAAGCAGAGAGGCACAGACTTCCCTCTCCCCAGCCACTTAGGCCAGCTCCTCCGGGGGAATCCTAAGGCGTTACCCGGCCAGCCGAGAGACCCAGCACTTCAGAGAGCATCTTCTAAACTAGCACCCGCCCCCCACTCTACTGCACACTCCACGTTTGCTTCCCTCTGTGATTGATTATGCTGCCTCACTGCCACCTAGGATTGACTGAATAGTGTTTGTTAGCCTCAAGGACAACCTGCTGGTTTGATTATCACCTGTAAGTTGCTTTGGACAAAAGCGTCTGCTAAACACATAAACATAAACATAGTCCCTCCAGCGTATCCTAAGTCTTCCCTTGGGTCTCCTCCTAGTTGACGTGCCTGGAAAACCTCACCAAGGAGACATGCAGGAGGCATCCCAACCAGATGCACGGGCCACCTCAACTGGCTCCTCTCATTGTGGAGCAGTGAGTCTACTCCAAGCCCCTCCCAAATGACAGAGTTTCTCACCCCATCTCTGAGGGAGAGCCCAGCCACCATGTGGAGAAAACTCATTTTGGCCGTTTGTATTCGCAATCTCGTTCTAGGTCACTACTCAAAGCTTGTGATCAGAGGTGCAAGTAGAGACAATTTAAGGTCATCATTAACCTAACATGACTGTTTTTGGTCTGTGGGAGCAGGGCCGTTTCCAGCATTGTGGGGCCCCTATGCAAGATAATGTTCTGGGCCCCCCTATTTTGACAAACTGCAATTGATGATCTATAAACACATCATGAATTGTCACAAATTGCAAGCAAAACATGGTACAGTATTAAAATTAAACGCACTCAAGAAATATAACTAACTAATACAAACTAAGTCAGAGTAGAGCCCTGCACTGAAGCCCTAGGCCCTCGGGCGACGACCCGAGGGCCGGGCTTTGGGCCAACGACTGTGTAATTACCTCGGACACGGGCCTGGCCAGGCGCCTTTATTTTTAATCAAATTCATTAAAAAAAACTGAAACATTTAAACGCAGCAGCACCTGCCTGCTTCTCATGCACCGTTAGCTCAGTTAAGGTCTGTGTGGTTTATAAATGCGCCTACATAAACGAATTCTCAAACTGCTGATTGAAACATGTGCCCCTATTCTAATAGCCTATGCCATTTATGTCCACTTTGATGTCAGGAACCATTCGTTTATTCTCATGAAAACGGCAGCATTCTATTTTTCTGTGAATAAATTCACTCTGCTGTTAAAAAAATACAGCATTCGTTGCTGGGGGGTTTTCTAACTGGAGAGCGCATTTTCAGAGCGGCAGATGAAATTTACAAACGCTAATTGGGGGCGTTTATTTAATCTGCCGCTCTGAAAATGCACTCTACAGTTAGAAAATTAGAATGCTGCTTTTTTTTCTAATTATACAAGAGCACATTTTCAGAGCAGATTAAATTTACAAACTCATCCAATTAATATAGTGTTCGTAAATTTCATCTGCCGCTCGAAAAATACGCTCTGTTAGAAAAAAACCTGCATTGAACCTGCTGTTTTTCTTTCTTTTCTTTTCTTTATTTTTATTTTTTTTTTTACTGCAGAACGCTTCTCACAGATAATTAGAATGCTGAGCATTCTATCACGCTAAAACATCATGAAAGGTTAAAATAAAAGTCGGGCTCGGGCTCGGGTTGGGCTTGAGAATCCTGAAAAACTTTTTGGACCGGGTCGGGCTGGGGCTCCACCCCCTCGGGCCGGGCCGGACACGGGCTCAGATTTTAGGCCCGTGTAGGGCTCTAAGTCAGAGTGCAGACCTCCACCCTGGGAGGGGTGTTCACATCACACATCCCATAATAAAGGGGCTAAGTGATTGTGAACAAGTACGACAACAATTGATTAAAGGTTCCTGTATAAAGACAGCGGTAAAGATCACAATCTTTCTGATGGTCTGAGATTTAATTATTTGAAGTATAACTCTGGTTTTATTGGGCTATTAACATTAGAAGCTGGTGTGTAGTTTATAATTGGGATTTTAAACCAAAACAGTGTGTTATAACTGTAATTAAAATGCATTTGATTTTTCTTCAGACATTTCTGAATAGAAAATGTAAATGTACATGAAAAAGAATCTGAAATAGCAGAAATCAAGCATAACATGTATTACAGCCTTGTATTGATTTATTTATATGTACAACTTTCAGTGTCTGAGTTTCCATAGATATTGTCTGTTCAGGTGTTTTTAGCTGTTGTGGTATTCTGCAGAGCAGTTCTTGTCCTGCTGCAGACTAAACTATTTCTTGCACTCTTTGCACATCCAGGCAGTGTTTTTTTTTCTTGCACAGAGTGTACCTGTTTCACCCCTGACCTGCCCTCTGTGCTTTGTCCATTCCTTCTCCACTGGTCCAGGGGACAGGGATGTGAACTTGAGCGGAGGCCACTGGAGGGTTTCCATCCTCTTCATCCAGCTTTGGGGGGGCCTAGTGGCTTGGGGGCCCTATGCAAAAGCATAGTTTGCACATAGGAAGAAATGGCCATGTGTGGGAGGAAACTGGAGCACCTGGAGCAAACCCACACATGCATGAGAAGAACATGCTAATTCCATGTAGCAAAGCTGTAAACAGGTTTAGAACCTCCAACCTCATCCCTGCAAGGCAACAGTGCTACCATCTACATCACTTTACAACCCATCATCTACTCTAAATCAAATGATCATAAATTAATATCTAAAATGGACATTTTTGATTAATTGAAAAAAAAACAATCCCCCCAAAACATTGTTGCAACAACTGATTGAATCATTCAACCACAATGATCCATTTTTTTCCCCGAGTCTCTCCACAGTTTCTGGAGGGCAGATCGATTGTTGTGGTTCACATCTTTTGACTGCAACCAGTGTGTCTACACCTCCACCAATATGACATTGACACGGTTGTAATGGTTACATAGGATCTCCGTACAAAGCACCTGAATGAGTCTGCTGATCAATCCCATTTTTTACTTCCTTAAAAATCACGATTGATACATTTTTTTTGAGAAAACCAGTAATAGTTTTTTAAAGTAAATAAAATCCAGAAGCTACTATGTAGAACCATCTAGCTTTTGATTTGTTTCATAAATGTATGTATGTTGAAACAATAACTGCAAAGGCAAGTCTAAGCCAAGATTTCTGCTATCAATTATCTGAATACTTATTAGCTTCTCTGAAAGAGCAGCTGTGCCTGCCTTTGTTCCCACGGGCATCGTCATTAGTCAATAGTTTCTCAGAATAAATGATCATAACACTTCTGTGTCACACTAAAGAAAACAGTTCATAGACACTTAGATGTTGAAGAAAAACCACACCAACTCTTCTGCATCTAGCTTTTCACAGCGTTTGGCAATAAAATAAGGCCTGTACTGGACAGGCTGGTTCTGTCATCTGTCTGCAGCATGTTTAGTAAATGTTAGTTGTCTTTTCTCTGGTAACCCTGGCAACGAACCTTGAAGGCGTCACGGTCCCAAATCATCTGATTTTGTTTTGGCAGTCTTGATGTCGTGAGCTTGTATTGAGCTACCTCATTGAACAGCACACATGTGCACACACACACGCTTTTTGACAAGGTGCTAAATGGGGCCGAGGGTGGTAGTGGCAGGGTTTCCAGGGTACTGGTGTGCTCAGAGTTACAGGGTCTGGTACTCTGGTATATATCCCACACACACCCTAAACATGGGAGATGGAGGGAGAGAAATGCCAGATGTCAGTAAACAGATCCTCATTTTCACTAGGCGGACGTGGGGTGGGGGTATATGTATCCTTGCTCTGCTATTTCCAAACCATCTTTTAATTGTGTGCAGGAAGGTAGGTGTTTTGGCCGTTCTCACTGGCTATGTCTGAAGTTCTTTGAACTTTCTAGCTAGAGTTAACATTGCTGCTTCATGAGAGTGGAAAGCAGCCTGAGTGGCAGGAAAGACAGGATCCATTAAAACTTCCATTTTAGATTAATTTGTTGTGCTCATGTAAAAAATGTAACTATGGGTGTCAGGATATGACACCTAGCCCAGGATCTACTGAGGTTTTATCAAGCATTAGAAAATGTGATACAGAACATTTTCCAATTAGCACAAACAAGTTTAATTGTTTTATTTCATTTGTTGGCAGTTTTATTAGGTGAAGAGAGGGGCGGAGCTGTCAACTGACCACTACCAGGTGGTGAGTTGGCTCAGATGGTGGGGGAGGATGCCGGTCAGACCAGGCAGGCCCAAAGTATTGCAAGGGTCTGCTGGGAACGTCTGGCAGTCTCCTGTCAGAAGGAGCTTTAATTCCCACCTCCGACAGAACTTCTAAAATGTTCCAGGGGAGGCGGGGGACATTGAGTCTGAATGGACCCTGTTCCGTGCTTCCATTGTTGAGGTGGCCGACCGGAGCTGTGGTCGCAGGATCATTGGTGCCTGTTGTGGTGGCAATCCCCGAACCTGCTGGTGGACACCAACGGTTAGGGATACTGTCAAGCTGAAGAAAGAGTCTTATCAGGTCTTTTTGGCCTGTGGGACTCCAGAGGCAGCTGAAGGGTACCGACGGTCCAAGCGGAACGTGGCTCAGGTGGTCGCCGAGGCAAAAACCCGGGAGTGGGAGCAGTTCGGTGAGACCATGGAGCAAGACTTCCGTACGACTTCGAGGAGATTCTGGTCCACCATCTGGTGCCTCAGGGGAGAAAAACAGTGTGCTACCAACCCTATCTATAGTGGGGACGGTGTGCTGCTGACCTCTACTCAGGACGTTGTGGATCGGTGGGCAGAATACTTCGAAGACCTCCTCAATCCCATCGACATGTCTCCCAGTGAGGAAGCAGAGTCTGGGGACTTTGGGGTTGGCTCTCAAATCTCTGGTGCTGAGGTCACTGAGGTGGTTAAAAAGCTCCTCTGTGGCAAGGCCCCAAGGGTGAGATGCGCTCGGAGTTCCTTAAGGCTCTAGATGTTGTGGGGCTGTGTTGGCTGACGTGGCTTTGCAATATCGCGTGGACATCAGGGGCAGTCCCACTGGACTGGAAGACCGGGGTGGTGGTCCCCTTATTTAAAAGGGGGACAGCAGGGTGTGTTCCAACTACAGGGGGATCACACTCCTGAGCCTTCCTGGTAAGGTCTATTCAGGGGTTCTGGAGAGAAGAGTCCGTCGGATTGTTGAACCTCAGATTCAGGAGGAGCAATGTGGTTTTTGTCCTGGCCGTGGAATACTGGACCAGCTCTATACCCTTAGGGGGATCCTGGAGGGTGTGTGGGAATTTGCCCAACCAGTCTACATGTGTTTTGTGGATTTGGAGAAGGCGTTTGACCGCGTCCCTCGGGGGGCCCTGTGGGGGTTACCCCGGGAGTATGGGGTACCAGACCCTCTGATACAGGCTGTTAGGTCCCTGTATGACCGGTGTCAGAGCTTGGTCCACATTGCCGGCAGTAAGTCGGCCTCGTTCCCAGTGAGAATTGGACTCCGCCAAGGCTGCCCTTTGTCACCGATTCTGTTCATAACCTTTATGGGCAGAATTTCTAGATGCAGCCAAGGTGTGGAGGGCATCAGTTTTGGTGGCCTGAGGATCAGGTCTCTGCTTTTTGCAGATGATGTGGTCCTGTTGGCTTCATCAGAACGTGATCTTCAGCTTTCGCTGGAGTGGTTCGCAGCCGAGTGTGAAGCAGCTGGGATGAGAATCAGCTCCTCTAAATCTGAGACCATGGTCTTGATTTGGAAAAGGGTAGAATGTCTTCTTCAGGTCAGGGATGAGGTCCTGCCCCAAGTGGAGGAGTTTAAGTATCTCGGGGGCTTGTTCACGAATGAGGGAGAACTGGAGCGTGAGATCGATAGGCGGATTGGTGCTGCATCTGCTGTGATGTGGGTGTTGTACCGGTCTGTCGTGGTGAAGAGAGAGCTGAGTCAGAAGGCAAAGCTCTCAATTTACCGATCAATCTACGTTCCTACCCTCACCTATGGTCACGAGCTTTGGGTAGTGACCGAAAGAACAAGATCACGGATACAAGCGGCCAAAATGAGTCTTCTCCGCGGAGTGGCTGGGAGAAGCTGAGTCATTCAGGAGGGGCTCGGAGTAGACACGCTGCTCCTCCACATCGAGTGGAGCCAGTTTAGGTGGCTTGGGCATCTGGTCAGGATGCCTCCTGGACGTCTCCCTGTTGAGGTTTTCCGGGCATGTCCAACCGGGAGGAGGCCTAAAGCAGACCCAGGACACGCTGGAGGGACTATGTCACTCACCTGGCCAGGGAACGCCTTGGGATTCCCCCGGAGGAGCTGGCCCAAGTGGCTGGGGAGAGGGAAGTCTGGGCCTCTCGACTTAGGCTTCCGGCCCCGCGACCTGACTCCGGATAAGTGGATGAAAATGGATGGATGGATGGATGGATGGATGAATGGATGGATGGCAGTTTTATATTTATTGTCTTGGTACTTAACACAACAAAATGATGCATAAAAACACATTTCGGGATTCGGGAGCCTTTTCCAAAATGTTAAACTGTTATTCATGACATAACGTTTAAAGCCAGATACACCCGATGACCTCAAACCTCCTGCTTCCAGATTAGACACGTTTCTTCCTTCCTTCCCTGCAGACATATCAGCACAATCAGCCCACGTCTGCTGCTTGACAGGTGAAAGCAGGTGGGAGAGCCGTGGGTGTCGTTCACCAGAGAGGTGAGATGAAAAGCCCGGCCTGTTGTCCTTTTCCGCCCTTCTGCTGTTCTGATTTCTGCTCCTGCGTCGGCGTGAGTCAGCTGTTGGATCCAAGGGCAAACAAAAAGGGATACTGCAGCAGGTTGCCAAGGCAACAGCGGAGACCCCCGTGTCCACCCACTCACACACACACACACACACACAACCACAGGTACAGTGAGTGTTTGGCTGTTTGTGCTCAGCGGCGTGCTCAGACGTGTGGGGCGAATACGTCATCGTGCTTCTGCTTGGAGGGTGAGTGAGCTTTTTGTAGGACTGAGCTGAGGAACCTTTCACGACTTCAGCCGTTGAGTGGGCAACTACAGCTGACGGAGTCTCACGAGCGTTATTTATGCAGGCCCGTGCCTTTAGTCTCACTGTTGGTGTCCTATTTTAAAACAGCCTTGGGAAATGAGGCATTAGTCACGGTCCATCTTCATGTCCTCAAGAAGCATTCATGTTCATCATCTTCACACAAGCGAGAGGTTAAAGCTGCAGAGTGTTCAGGAAAGTATGGTCCACTGAAATGAACTGAAAAGCACTTTATTTCTTTTTTGCATTAAGACATGACGTTTGCCATTAAGTTGCCTCCCCCTGTGCACTCTGATAAACGGTCTCATGCGTCAGAGTCCTGTGATGGTTTATAAAAGCTGGGCGTGCCCGTGCTTCACATGCAAATGTGGGGAGAGCAACTACATGGCAAAATCTAGACAAACACTCAAAACAAATGCTTAATTAGTAGCTGGGGAGTCAAACGGAGCCAAGGGCACCACAGAGGGGTGAGCGGAGTCGCGAGGGAAAGAGAGGGAGTGACACAAACGCCACATTTTAAAGACGTGTAAATGCGCACTTTGTGGTACAGAGGAGACATTCATGGCTGTCTTAGAGCGCTTTGTGCACGAGAGCCCAACGTCACATCTGCATTCGTGTGTGCAGCGTCAGCTCTTCTGTAAATAAGTGCTGTAAGTGTTAATTAGCTATAAAGTGAAGCGAGCTGTTAGGAAACGGATCTGGAGCTGCCAAAGTACAAACACCTTGCCTAGCCATGCAAAAGATCAGACTGACACTGTCAGGTTCAGCTCTCTCTGGTAGAATTAGTGATCAAAGGATTATTATACGATGTCGGATCGCAGCCCAGGGTGAATTAAAAATTAATGTGCCAGGTGTTACCTCCGATGAATGGATTAGTCAGAAAGAAAAAGGCAAAGGTCTCCCTTGGAAAAGAGTTTATTTTTTTAATAAATCTCAATAGGATATTAGCTGATTAAATAGCAGATACATAAAAATCTGTATTCATCTGTATATAAGCATGAGGCACATCCCAGTAAGCACTACAAGATCCCAATCCTCTCCCCTGGCCCCTGCCAAGTCTCATTTACCAGCCCTGCGTGTGTGTCCGTACAGAGCGATCTTGATTAAGACACACACCCTTT
The DNA here is from genome assembly GCF_043380555.1 of Nothobranchius furzeri. Taxonomy (NCBI): domain Eukaryota; kingdom Metazoa; phylum Chordata; class Actinopteri; order Cyprinodontiformes; family Nothobranchiidae; genus Nothobranchius; species Nothobranchius furzeri. Next base: position 29,645,180 of record NC_091753.1, read on the forward strand.
CAGGGAGCCGCTACAACGTCTTATCAGAAGGCAAGGAAGTGAGGAAGAGAACCAGCAACATGAACACGAAGGGTGGGACACATATGGCGTGAGCTGGTATAGGTTTAGGGAGTTTTCCATTAGAGGTCCAGTGGTTTTGGTCATTAATATGGCCATGAATGCAAAATTTATTAATAGCTGAAGAGAGAGATGAGCTTACCATCAAATTTAAACCTTTTTTTTATTTATAGTTGTAATTGGGGGGGGGGGGGGGGGGCTGCTTTTATCATTTAACCTTCGAACCAACTGTTAAAAACCTTCCATTTATGCCCTAATAACCCCATATAGACAGGTAGAATTAAAGCAAGTCACCTCATTCATGTCACCATAGGATCCAGTTTAGATCAGAAACTTAATAAAAATCGCAAAAGCTTCATTTCCTTTCCACATCCACAAGATGTCAGTTTGAAATGTTTTAACAAAATGCTGAATACATCTGTCAGATGCTGCATATTTACTTGGCTGTGGTTCTTTAAAAACAAATCCACAGCAAGATAAATTGGATTACCTCAATTTGAAGATTATAGGGGGAAAACTTGTGTGCAGCTACAAGATGGTCTTTTTCTTCCTGTCAGACTGAATCAAATTGATCCGTTAGTGAGCTTCCTCGTGTTTACAGTCCTTGTTCTGTGTGGGAAATTTCCTGGCTGTGCCTTCATCTCGGCCATATGAGAAAGACATTCTCCTCCTAAAGCTCTTCGTCAGGCAGATCCGGGTGTACAAGGACACATGAATAGGGAAATAAAAAGAGGGACATCCAGTCCAGGATTATTAATGTAAGGGACAAGGGGTATGTTTTAAAAAATAGTGTAGCACACCTTCCTCCTTCAGGGGTGGTCTCTTGGCTAGATAATTCTGGTCAGACAGCCGTGGATGATAGCGATCAGATTGAGATGACAGATTGGAGCGATGCCCAGAAACACACACACACACACACACACACACACACACACACACACACACACACACACACACACACACACACACACACACACACACACACACACACACACACACACACACACACACACACACACACACACACATGCACAGCCACACACACAAGTATGATGAATTCAGATAGCCAGTCCAGTGAACCTGAAATGTGTGGATTATGAATTGAGAACAGAAATGTGAGCAAAAAGCAAGAAGTTTGAAATTTTTATTTGTATGAAAACTTTAAATTAGCCCTCCTGTGAGATCCCTTTACACACTGAGGCGTTGATAATTTAGGTAATCTGGGATAGTTGACAAATGTTTGAAGAGTCAAATAAATTCACAATAAGTTAATTATTCAGTTTATGTTCAGGTTACAATTTTAAATAGTCAAAAACCTGCAGATGCTTTTCCCTGATTAGAGAAATCAAAGAGACAGGTTAGTATGTGCAGAACTGAGCTAACATGCCGGTGATAGAAAAGTTAGCTAACCTGCTAATCTGTTGACAGTACTGACTGTGGTATATCAGATTGCAAATCATAACAAAACTTCAGTTGACATTTCAGTTGTGGTTTATTAAATGTACACAAAACTGAGTCCGCTGATGAGATTGTACTTTAATTACACACACTCTGGGGGTTTACTGTTGAATTGCAAAGGAAGACTTGCGCAAGCGTGATCTCCTCTGTTTAGCAGGCCCTCTCCACTGTTGATCCCTGTCACACAATGTTGTGTCCTGGGAGCCTGAACATGAAGCCAACTGCCATTTGTTACCAGTCAACATTGTCAAATCTTTTGAGTGAATAATACTCATGTGGCAGTGTGAGCGTCCTGTCACTGTGTCCCGATTGATCATGTGCCCTGGCTGCTTAGCCAAGGGGATGTCCCTTTGGCTGACTGGTTAGCGCGCGTGACTCTCACCCGGGAGTCTGGGGATATAATCCCCCCCGGGCCTTCGTTTCTCCACCTTGTCACACTCATATCTACTTTTCCCCACTTGTACAAAATGCACCACAGGGATGTTAAAGATGTGGCTCACTTGTTTAAGTAATACCTTTGCAGTGATTTCTAGTAGGAATTAATGCCTGGTAAGTCATACTCTGGGGGGAAAAACACTGGTGCACCAGCTTCTGGAACTAGAAGAGGAAATCTTCAGATGGCAGGATTTGGAGTCTTATTGTCTGATATTTGGACTCCTCGCCTCACATTAGATAACATCAACGCAGTTCTACTTGACTCTGTTTGCTTTGCAACCATCATGTTCTGTGTCCCTCTGGTCCCCAGCCCCCTCCTGTTCTCACTCCAGGTTCTCCTCTTGTGTCTCACTATCATCCCCAGCTTTCTCTTGACTTCCTTCTAGTCTCTCCCTGGTAATTCCTAGTTTTATATTAGTCCTCCTTATCCCTCTAGTTATTAGTTGTTTATATTTGCCCTTAGTCTTTAGGTTTAGTTACTCCGTGTTTTATAGGTTAATGTTTATCTTCCCTCCTGCTCAGTTCTTTTCCCCCATTTAGTTTATTGAATGCACCTGCCTTCCCTCCAGTATCTCACTCCTCACACCTGTCACCTGTTCCCCTGATTACCGTCCTCTGTGTTTAAAAGCCCTGTCTTGTCCCTCAGTGTTTGCCAGTTCATTATTGTTGTCAGCGTGCTTTGTTTCCCCGTGTAAAACCTGAAACTCCTGCTCAGTTAGTGACCCTCTGTATCTTTCGTTTGTTCCTGATACCTGGCCTGGTATCTTTACAGTATGTTCTAATGGGAAATATGGGTATCGGAAATGAAGAGTTATCGGATTTTGGTTAAAATAAAAAGCGAACATCGAGCACCCTTAGAAATAAGCTTAGTTGTCAAGCTGAAAAAGACAAATACTTTGCAGATATGTAACATGCACCCTTTCACTTTTAAACACCAAAGCACTGTTCCTCCATGTGTGTGTGATAGTATAATAACCACTGGAATATGACAGGTATGGTAGGACTGATGATTAATCTCCGTGGCCTCTTTTCTTCTCATTTCTTCCTGATACCGTCACAGCAGGAATGTTCCAGTACCTTTGGGATTCTTGAGAGAACCGGAATGTTGGTGTACAAAAACATCCAACTCAGAAAGGAATTTATGAGTCAGTGGCGGCGCCAGAGGGGGCGCTAGGGGGGCTTTATAGCTACCCCTGGATTAGTCATTGCACCCCCAAGTAAATAGATTTTTTTTTAAATTTACAATTTAATTTTAATTTAACATGTGGATGTGACAATATTTAACATACAAAGCAAAAATTATCAGTAAATTATCATGTAGATAGTAAAAACTTAAACCAAAACAGGAAATTGATGTTAACCTTTGACCTAATTTTCCACCAGCGAACGAGTGAAAGGTAGAGCTAGTGGTAAAATTGATCGGTTTTTGTTGCCCAAATTTCCACTGGTTCAGTCAGAAATGAATTAATCTTTGGAAGTGATCTCAGACCCACAAAAACCTACAGATCTGGATGAAGAGAGTCAACCCTCACCCGCCGCAGCAGTCGAGGGTTTTGCCGCTGGAAATGCTAACACTAACGTTAGCTAACCTTGCAACACTATAGATGGTTTTATGTGTGGCTGCATGCGTTTATGATTTCATGGAAAAGTCAGCGGTTGTTCGTATGTTTATGATGTATATTAATGATTGTTTCAGGTGTTGTTGAGGTTTTGTGCACGCATGTGTATCTGCTAGTGTTGAAGGTGTTTTAGGGAACAATAGGTACGCATGACCACTTCCTTCATAGCACCCTCAATAAAAAGACTAGCTCCTTCATAGCACCGTGTGTGTGTGTGTGTGTGTGTGTGTGCGTGTGTGCGTGTGTGTGTGTGTGTGTGTGTGTGTGTGTGTGTGTGTGTGTGTGTGTGTGTGTGTGTGTGTGTGTGTGTGTGTGTGTGTGTGTGTGTGTGTGACATGTAAGTTCCTTTCTGAGGTCATTCTATCTGGGACTGAAGTGCTCCCGTTCAGATTTTCTGTGTGGCTTCCCTAATCTGCTATGATTGTGTCTCACAGCCAGCTTCCTCAGTCTTTTCCATCTCCTTCTGCCTTCTGTTGTCTTCTTTTTTATTTCTCAAGGGACTAGAGTCACAGGTGCCTCAGGAAATCTGGCTGCCCAGGTATTCTGTAGCATTGCCCATGAAATGGGATGCTTACCCTGCAAGGATTAAGCTCCAAGGACTTCTTAATGACTTAATGGCTCAGGGTGAAAAGAAAAAAGCCTTCGTGACTCGCCTTAAAGTGCAAGGGTTTCTCACAACACGCGTCTCCTTCGTCACGCTGCCGTGACGTATATCTTCCGTGTGTGCCATCAGTCATCTCACCCTAGGGAGGGTGCGGGCAAGCAGTCAGTCAGTTACTGTGGGCTGAGTTCACATGGGTGTCCACAAATGAGAAGGAAAAATATTAGATCAAAAACAACACAAATGCAATTCTAAAACAGGCTGTGAGAAGAGAAAAGAAGTGCTTTAATACTGTGACATTTCTTTTAGTCTAAAACCATCGTTGACTGACTTCTATCAAGAAGTTTAAAACAAATGAACACAAAGTGGCTGGAGGAGAATTTTGGTTTTAAGCTGTCCTCTCTCTCTCTCTCTCTCTCTCTCTCTCTCTCTCTCTCTCTCTCTCACACACACACACACACACACACTCACACACACACACACACACACACACACACACACACACACACACACACACACACACACACACACACACACACACACACACACACACACACACACACACACACACACACACACAAGAAAATTATTGTTATTGTTCTCTTTTAATCTGTTTTTCTTTTTTTGACAAAACTCTAAAAATTAGAATATGGTGCAAGTTCATTTATGTCAGTAATCCATCTTAGACTGAGAGACCATCTAAAGCAGGGGTGCCCAATCCTGGTCCTGGAGGGTCAGTATCCAGCAGGCTTTGTGGTTTTTCTGCTCCAACAGACTTAATTCAGGGGTTGAAACACCAGTGCAGCTGCTCATCAGGCTCTGCAGAAGCCTGTTACTTAGCTGCTGACTGAAATCAGGTGTGTTGAAACAGAGTTCAAACAGGACCAGGATTGGGCACCCCTGATCTAAGGGCCCAGGAACCCTGTGCACAACATTCTAATTATATGAATTTTTGGGGAAATTTGGGTTTTCATAAGCTGTAAGCCTAACCCCAACTCTCTCTGTCTCTCTCTCTCTGTCTCTCTGTGTGTGTGTGTATGATATATATATATATATATATATATATATATATATATATATATATATATAATGTGGCTTTTAGACAGTGACTTGTTTTAGTGTTTTATTGCGCTATTTTAATGTGTGGTATGGTGTGTATATATATATATATATATATATATATATATATATATATATATATATATATATATATATATATACACCTTTTTAAGTAGAATTATTGAAATAAATTAACGTACATTCTATTATATACATATTACATATATTATTACATATTCTGTTTTTGGTTACTTTGAAGTGGGGTTTTGTGTAAAAAATAACTACCATCTGACCTACTGCAAACAGCTTTTTCATGGTCTGAGGTGAGTGGCCTCACTTATTACCGACCAGCTACAACATTCACCAGTCCACCATAACTACCTTGGAGCTCACCTCTGGACCCTGCCTCTCTCCTCCACCCAACCGACCAGCTCTCCACTGCTTTCCTGCGCTCCTTCTGGATCCTACTCTCGAGTTCCACCAGAAGATTCTCTAAGCATGGCCGCCACTCTCAGACCTGACCTCTCCTCCCTCACGAGCTTGCTTCTCCCAACAGAACTGCAAGCTCAGTTTATTTGTCTTCCTGACATGCCAGCAACTAACTTGTGTCTGTTTCTAGACCCTCCCCCATGGACCAGTGGATTGCTGTGATTATCACCTCCCTTTGGATGGTGCTCCTTCTGTTAAACCTTTCTGTTATGTTTTACTCACCCTTGTGTCCCACCTCCTGATTCTGTCCGTCTTGGGTCAGAAAGTTACCCAAAAACATGACAAGCTTAGTGAATGGCTTCTGTCTAGAGAAATTGAGTTCATACTGTACACTCCTGATTTACATACAGTTACAGATCAGTTCATACAATTACATTTTTTTTGTTAATTTCTGCAGTTATAAGATTGACTTTATGATGATAATTACATGCCACAAATACATTGTGCTTTCTATCTGTAAAAAAAGGTCACAGTAAGGGAGAATTGGACTCCATCTGCTGCAGCATAGAAATATCACGCTAGAATGCAAACAAGCCATCGTCTAACCATATAATAATAATTACCATACTGCTCAGCCTCAATGCAAACATGTCACCTTTTGAACTTTTTATTGTATGTGACATCTTTGGGATGATCATGAAATTCCTGATATTTGCATAAAGTGTAACCACGCCAATATAAAACAACAAAGCTGCGTGGGAAAGAGAAGGAAATAAAAAACATTTTAAACATCAGAGATCAGTTCATCTCTGATGCTGGTTATGTCCACCTCACATTTGTGGCTAATACCTGTTTATAATACAGCGATATGGGCTGCAGTGAACTGTGTTTAACCTCGCGTCTTCTTTTGTTTATAGGACAGGCTGGTCTTACAGGAGAAACCTGTTCCCTCTCAGAGGAACTCCACGCAGCGTCTGCGTCAGTGCGTGTGAACCCCGCTGAGCTCATTAAGCTGTTAATATTCTTCACTTCCTCCTCACAAAACCTCAAACCTTATAATATATTGCATTCTTACTGGCACGAAACACACCATCCTGCCCCCACACACACAAACACCCACTCAGAAACGCACTCACAAAGCCCTGTAAAGCTCTCCCGACGAAATGCATGCCTGGCTGCTTGCTCACACACACACACACACACACACACACACACACACACACACACACACACACACACACACACACACACACACACACACACACACACACACACACACACACACACACACACACACACAACTACTGCTGCTGCAAAGCACTCTTATTTAAACTGATGTGAGTGCTGTCACGACATCCGACTAGTCCTATTTGTTCCACAGAAACCTTGGCGTGAGAGAGCAGGGTCACCCCACTGGCTCTCATGCAAATCCATTCACTACACACGCACACACACTGTCTGTCTCTCTCTGTTACACACACACTCACACACACACACACACACACACACACACACACACACACACACACACACACACACACACACACACACACACACACACACACACGCATGCATTTAACAGTTGTGCAGATGAGCAAAAAGACAAGGAGACATAGGCATGAAAAACCAGAAAGACAGAAATTCAAGCAAAAACTATTCTGTGGACTTTTTGTGCAGAAAACATTTGTTGGGAAGAAAATAAAGAGACAAAGAGCATCAGTCAGAGCAAATTTGGCCATCAAACACATCTGGTTTGACACAGACGTCATATTCTTTAGGTTTTAAATCTTCAGCAAGCTCACTTGTTACAAACAGTGAGGAAGTTTGAAGGATTACAAATAAATATCAGCAGCTTGTATCCTTGTAATGCCGGTTGAAGGCTCAGCCACTGTGTGGTAGTCAAAAGGCCAGGGGCCAAGCTATCTCACATGATGCATCTTCCAACCACAGACAAAGATAACATGTTTTCATATGTTTCCAGTGATCACATTCACAGCCTCTACACTCAGAACTATTTGCAATGGCAGTTATGGAATTACATCATTTAAACTGTGTTTATTATCTTTGCTCATCTCTAATAGTTGGTTTCCTAAATTGACAGTGTCAAATGGAGGTTCTTTCACCTCAATGATGTCAGAAATGTGTGAACAAGAAGACCTTCACTTGCTGTTTGACCCAGACAAGCAGAAACAAGCCAGATATGTTTCTGTTTTTCATTAAACTTTGTGAAGGAGTTCAGGATTCCTCATTGTGTCATCATGAATTTGCATACATTTGTTGGGACCTTGGAGATAAGCGTATGTGTTTATCCTCAAACTGTTTCTGGGTCAGCTACCACAGTGTCTCACCCCTCTCTAATACCTAGTGAGTTAAAGGTTTGTTGGCTGTCCAGAATTTAAATTAACAGTGAGCAGTTTCCTGCTTGTCTGCCCTATTGGTTGAAAGTGGAAATACAACTAGCTAACGCTAATATGAGCCAACTAATACTAAAATAAGCCACAAAGAATAAAGATCCACACTGTTCCACACAAGTCCAGTAGCAACAAAGCCAGGTCACCATCAGCCCATGATTTTGTAGCCTCCTTTAGCTCCCTCAAACTAGTGTAGGCCACATCAACGTTCGCTCTGGTTTTAGGTCAGGGACACCATATTAGACACCATGTTTTCTTCTGGCCGACTCCAGATCCTGTGCCCGTCAATGACATCACGCTACATGATTAGCTGGACATATAACTTACGGACGTACGACTTACGAAAGTTACGTTACCACTCTTTCCAAAACATATGTGAAAGAACAGAATCAAAAAAGTTCAATATATTTTGCCGGAGCAGTATTGCCGTAGTATCATGATGTCATCGGCAGGTGCAGGACCCCGAGCAGATCTGGAAACTACTGCGACAGAAAATTACAAATGGCATTGCATTCGCTCGGTGGATTAAACCGAAGGACCATCGGATTCTGAGGAGTCACGCCAAGGTTGCATGCTTTCTGCTCCGCAGGTAACACTTACAGTAATGTTTAGAACTACCATAAAATTAAATTAAAACTATACACTGCCACTTAAATTAAAGTTTTGTTTTCGTTCGCAAAAAAATTGTTTCTCACTATATATACAGTATATATATATATATATATATATATATATATATATATATATATATATATGTATATATATATATATATATATATATACATATATATATATATATATATATATATATATATATATATATATATGATTAAAACAATTATTTTCAAAGAATGGATCATATGTGAAATCTTCCCATCTACACAATTTCTAAAACCCTGTTCAAAGAGACCTAGAGTTGTTTTTATGTTTTGATGAGATTTTGGTTAGTTCAGCGTGGATGCAGCGTGCTCATTAGAACCCAGATATGTCAAGCATAAAAATATTATTCATTTCATGCCAAAAAAGATTAGTGGGTCATTCTAGCCCTTATTTCCCCTAAATCTGTACATGCACACGCACGCACGCACACACACACACGCGCGCGCGCACACACACACACACCATTGACTGCAGCCCCTCCCCCTCACACTTTTCCTCTCTCCAGCAGACACACAAGCTCACACTCAGCACTCTTTATGCATTTGCCCACACAGCATAGCGTGCTGATAAACAGACTCGAAACATGCTAGGCTCCTGGTCCCGGCAGACTCTGTGCCCTCGAAACACTGGATGCACCTTCCCAATGTAGGTTAATTTGTTTTTGCCACGGAGACTGTGCAAAATACAGCCTAGTGGTTTGCTTGAGAAAAATGACAAGGAACTAGATAGATAGATTAGATAATTGGTTTTCATAATCGCATCTCTCATATCAGCTGCAATAATATTTGTTTTTCATCTGATAAGTGTTTTACACAAACCTGTGTGATTTTTTTTTTCTCTATTTATACTTTGCCAGAATGATGTTTTATGACAAAATCAGCTTCATGTTTGGAGAGAAAAACTTAAAGCGAAGAGACCAGGAGGTAATTTCTTCCTTTTATTAGTCTAGTGTGAGCTTTATTGTCTATGACTGAGTGAATTTCTGTTTTCTCATCTTGTCACATTCACCGATTTGTTTCCGCTGTGGAGGCAGACAAACAAGGACAGAAGGGAAGGTGGGCTAGTTTTGAGTGGGTGCAATAAGCATCAGAGAGAACGTGTCTGCAGCATTCATTGATTTGTCTATGAACCGCACAATATGCATCCCAAATGATATATAAAGACCTCTCTTGCTCTCTCTCATGCAGAAAAGTTACAATATTATCGCATAAAATTTGACAATCAAATCAACAAAATTCTTGATTTTTAAAGACAAACAGCATAATGGTGATAAATGAAGACCTCTCACAGTGGAACATATATGTCAAAAGCCCTTTGTCAGGCTCCTATTGCCATGAAACCATCTGCCCTGTAACAACCCCTACAGGAATGTCTGGCTGCTATTTCATATTAGTTCTGAGGGAATGAGTTAAATGCACATCCCTAACAGAGCATGCAAGCTTCATAAGGTCAGACTGGGTGAGTTCATTGCCTAGGCTCATGCAATCTGTAATTATGTTATGTTAAAATACAATTTAATTTCTCATATTCATCCTTACTTAGAAACATTATCACAGTGCTATAGATCTACATAGTCCCTTTAGTGTGTATGAGCGTGTTTCTGAGGCAGAAGCAGCATAAATAATGAACCAACGAAGGTTTTTATTTTCTGACACTAGCTACACCAAATTTCCCTATCGATTCAAATCTTGGTTGATTGGAAATCCCAAATCTCTGTTTTCATGGACACTAAAGCCCTTTTTACAAGACACACCATGCCGGCAAATTGGCCTAATATTACCGCAACGGGGTGTCTTATAAACGTGTCATGCCGGCACGTCGCGGCAATATAGCGGTAATTGTCTGTCCTATAAATGGCGATTGCACCTTGGCGCAACAGAGGGAGGTGTCATGATGACGTAGGGAGTTAATGCTGAGCTCTGACCAGTCACCTAATTGAAAGTGAAAGTAAACACAGGCCGTATGTTTTGCTTTATGAACAAACTCAGCTGAGACGGCAAACTGGAATGCTGACCCAGCAAACATTTGGACGTTGAAAAGACGTCGGGCCGATACGTCCCGTCATGGTTGAAAAATAGTTCCAAAATGAAAGTTGAACCAACGTCTTTTCTGGACCTGAATTACACGTAACGATTACACATGTAACTACAAATCTGAGTGGATTTTTAGGAAATGTTATGTGAAATATTTTTTCAAATTTGGACTGTCCTACCGCGACCATTTTTGACCGTAGACACCACGTTGCCGCCGGACAAATGTTTTGTAGGGTCTTACCGTGACTGTTTTTGGCCATGGACACAACGTTGTTGTTGGACCAATATTTGCTGGGATGCTATGTTGAACTACACATAACTAATTGTCAAAATAACAATTATACATATAAATGTAGGCATGTACAAATGTATCTGAATGGATTTTTAAGACGTGTTCTGTTATATTTTTTTTACAAATTCGGGGCGTCCTACCGCGACCATTTTTGGATGTGGACACCACGTTGGCGTCGGACCAATGTTTGTTGGGGAAGAGCTTCAGGAGCTTCTCTCCGTTAGAGTTGGAGGTCAGTTCACCAGAGACTGCATGGGGACTGTGGGGAACAGACGCCTTTAGGAGCGGCTTGTTAAAAAAACGTAACGATGGCGGCTTCAATCGCAATAAGAAGCAAGTTATGTTCAAGATAAAAGGAAGTCTGTGGCAACGCAGGGACCACCCCCTTTTCACACCACAATCACCTAATCTTTTATAAGAAAGACACGATTGTGCCACATTACTGTCATGGACCGACCGTTTATGAATGACCAAAAAGGCTCCCTGATGCCGCCATGGCGTTACGGCAAATTGACAGCATTGTTTTGTAAAAACAGCTTAAATTAAATGATCTGATCACGTCATGAGTATACATACACCAAGCATTCAATCAGACTAAATAGGTTGAGCATGCGCAGAGTTGTCTTTCCTGGGAAAAAATATTGTAAACAATTTTACACGCACTTTATTTTCTTATTCGCTAGCCATTGACTTACGTTTCCCCCCCATTATGGACCACTTCTGTTTACCTCCTGCCATGTGTTCGACTTCTCCTGAGCATCTGCAAAGGCGGAAAGACGTCAAGCTGAAGTTGCAAACATGCACAGTGTGCATTATTTTACTCCAACAATCCGAATGGGTGTGTACATGGACGTCAATCTGAATGATGACTGGACAAAACCACCTCTCTCAATCGGAATGAGATTCATTCTGATCGGGCCGAATCGGATCAGAATATTCTATAATACTATATAGTTTACATGAAGAATTTTTATAGGACATACATTCAGATTACTTGTGTCTATGTAGTGAAACAACTGTTGCTCTGGTTAAAAAGGAAACCTTCACCAATCGGGATCTCTTTGCACCTTAAATAATCAGAAAATGTTATTTAGAACATTTTCTCTCATGATTTCTTTGGCCCTCTTAGCGACATCAGAGCCAAACTCTTGACCCTACAGATCCGACGTCTCCTCATATTTCAGACATGTCTATGCAGAATAAATGAGCTTATGAACCTGCTCGCCCGTTTAAGCAGTTTAATAGTTCAATCAGGGCTAAAACAGACAACACCACAGGAGAACAGTTGTCAGGCAAAATTAGGCTTTGAAATCTTTATCCATCTCCAACGACAGGCCGGCTCACTGCTGTCACTAGACGTTACCAACTTTTCTGTGTTGTGTGAGCCAGCAATTTAAAGGCAGAGCCCAGAGACAGCAGGGGGCCAATCGGGCTGTGAGTGTACATGGATCCTTCTCGTCATGGCTTGTGTGTCCATGCTTGTTTATATTCCAACATTAGTTTGTGCAGACTGACTGAGTCTGTTGTGAATCTGAGCTGTTAACTGTCACCCATGCGTGCCCTGTGCCCCTATTTCCAGTTAATGTTTTCCTTTTTTGTGAGGACTTGCAACGTTTGAGCTGCAGCCTAAACATGAGGCTAAAAAACCCACATCTCTCAGATGACCAGCTGTATTTAATCTGTGGCCAGGTGTTGAGTTAGCGCGTTGCTTCCCAGCCTCCAACAGTGGGCTGACGAATGAGTTGAGAGTGTGCACACTCACGTAGAGAGGCAGAGGTTGGGTCTGACTTACATTTGACTATATTTGACTCTCTGATATAATGAACATTTAAAAAAAGAATAAAAAAATCATGCCTGCCATCTTTAATATATTTTTTTTTCTAATCTGACAGATTTTAGGCTGATACTGCTTTGACATGCTGCTTCGTGATTCTAATTTATCTCAAGGAACCACAGTAAACAGAATACAAAGTTTTATTATTTTGATGAAATAATGATTCTGAAAGTAAAAATCACTACATGAATCTTCTATTATTGTTAATTTGATTTAGCTCTTAGCAATGATGGGTTCATGCAGAGAAGAAGAACACACTGATAACTCGTTTTTGAAATTTTAGAAAAAAAAAATACATAAAATATTTGCACAGTACGACGTGTGCTTGTCATGAAGAATGCATCAGAGTATTACATATGCACATGTTTAAGCAGAACTGAATTAAATAACTTGTGATGCAAATTAAAACCTGTAATTTAGGCTCTAGATGATTTCAGGTGACAAGGCTGCTTCTTCTGTTTCTAGGAGACGCAGAGGGATCCAAAAATAAGATCCTTCTCTATTGTTCTCCAAGTTACCCACCGCCTGAAGAGATAAAAAGGAGAAGTGCTGATTTTACAACAATAGTTGTGGTAAAAAAGTTCTAGAGACTGTTTTTGACACCTGAAATAGTTAACACGCATACTGAGCTGAAGACACACAGTCGCCGCTCAGAGCAGCAATACAGACACAATGTGTGTGTTTCCAGAGAATGTGCTTGTTTTTTACAACTCTGAAAACAAATGTGGTAAAAACACATTTGTGATTTACCGCTGAGCGTTTCAACACAATGCAACCGTTTCATATGCTGCAGTAATTCCATATGATAGTAACAAGAAATGGGACAATGCCTCCCCTTAATCTTCCATCTGTTATCAGACAAAGCTCACAGAAGGTATCATGGCAACAATGCTTTGAATGCTTGCCAGTGTCAGGTGGTAGCTTCACATTTCCATACAATGTGCCATATGGCGTATACAGTAAATCTTCCATCAGTATTTCTTCTTTATCCCTTTGAAGGACGGGAATACTTCAGCACATTAAGCTGAGAACTTTTACACAAAACTCTGGCAGAATTCATAACAAATTGATAATTATGACACTTTTGCCTGCAGATCTCTGTTCGGGTTAAAGAAGCCCTTTAATGTTAGATTTTTTTAAGAGAGATTAACAACAGCTAAGATTTTTTAACCTTGAAGCCAGATGGTTTGTTATACAGAACCATCTGGCTGGAAACCATTAAAAATGTTGGTCTTAAAAAATAAATAAATAAAAAATGCTTGAAAATACATTGAATAAACCGTGTGTGCTTCAGCCTCTTGGACTAATCCGAGGAGTAAAATCAAACTTTGGTGATTAAAGAAAAAAAAGAGAAGAATAAAGCATGTGTTCCACAAACAAGCAATGAAGTTTTCAGATATTCTGTATAAATGTGACTTTTTGAGTTAATAATGGACTACAACCATATAACTTGTCCTGTGTACTGGTGAGAGCCCAATTCAACCTTGAACATGGCTCATTATCCAATGATGTGAATGTGGTTCTGAATGCTTAGGGCAGTAAGTTTACTGGACAGTTCTCTGTCTGCCATTGCTTGTTGCTCACTTCCTGTTGGCTGTCCCAGTTCCTCTGTCTGCTGCTCTCCAGTAATGCCTGGAATTCCTCTTTGAGGCCAGTAGATGGCTGTGAACAATACATGCCTGGACCTTATGTGACAACAGCCTTTCTGTTCCCATCAATGTAGAAAATCAGCCAGTCTCTCTCCCATATGCCCACCCATGCACAGAGAGAAAATAAACACACTGGGTCGAATCTGTCAATCATCTATACACCACTAAGCTGTTTTGTAGACTCAATTCATGCAAATTCATTTGATATTGAACCTGTCATCTCTGTCATGGGTATATGTGTTTGTCTGTGCATAGACATTGATGTGTGCCCTCTGATTTCTGCTTTTCTATTTGATATTTGTTGAAAAATGGTCAGTATAGCTGGAGTGAAGTTGTGGATTAAATTGAGTCCTAACATAATAAAGTTTAAAAATAAACTACAAATTGAGAATGAAAAATCTATGTATTTCTCAATATGTGGGTAAATATGTATATATTAAAAGTTAAAGTCCCATCTGTTGTCACACACACACATTTGTTCTCCACATTACCCATCCCCTGGAGAGCGGTGAGCTGCAGCAGTGGCTGCGCTCGGGAACCATTTGGTGGTTTAACCCCCCAATCCAACCCATTAAAGCTGAGTGTCAAGCAGGGAGTCGTTTTAATTTTATTATTATTATGTTTTCCCGTGTCCTGTCTGGCTGTGAAGCAAACAGAATTGATGTCTGAATGCTGGTGACAAGCCTTACAGATTTACTCTCAGGTGGAGCATCAAAGCGTCTGCTTTTAATGTCACGCCTGATACTTAAAACTTTATTGTTATTGTTTTTGAATGCTTTTTAATTCCGACCAGACACGGAGACAGAGGTGAAAGAGAAAGGAAAAGACAAAAGGCAGAAAGAGAGAAGAAAAAAGACAAAAAAACAAAACAAAACAAAAAAATGGGACACAACAACAATACAACAAAATCAAGCTATCACTGCGTCAACTTGATGAAGAAATTTATAATCAACATTATTTAACTGAACAATCACATGATAATAAATCACATTGCATTAAGTGCCCACCATAGCCTTAAGACATGTGTTGAACGTGCCCAGGTCTATACTTATGAGAACACCATGAGAGCACCTGTGTGTGTGTACACGCACTTGTTTATGTAAAGTTTCTCTATAGGAGCGTCCAATAGAGAGTGTTAAGGGGCCACAGATCTGCCCCCTAAAGATG
The DNA here is from genome assembly GCF_043380555.1 of Nothobranchius furzeri. Classification (NCBI taxonomy): domain Eukaryota; kingdom Metazoa; phylum Chordata; class Actinopteri; order Cyprinodontiformes; family Nothobranchiidae; genus Nothobranchius; species Nothobranchius furzeri. The sequence continues at coordinate 29,660,884 of NC_091753.1, forward strand.
TGCTGGAGACGGAGGGAGCTCCAAATCCCAGAGATCCAGGAGCTGCCCCAGAGCACAAGAACCCCAGGGAGACTGCGACCAGAAAAGCCCCTGCCCGAGAGGATCGCCCCGGGGGATCACAACCAGAAGCCGGCAGAGTCCCGGGAGATATCGGCGGCAAGCCCAAAGGCCCGCCCGCAGCCTCCCACCCCCTAGCCGGCCGAGCCCGGGACCCAGGGGCGACCAGCCCCGCCGGGGACCCAGCAGAGCCCAGGGACCCAGACCCAACCAGGCAGCCACCGGGATTGGTCAGGCAGATGCCAAAAATCTTAAACTCCCTGACCTGGGAGCCACGACCCAGGCAGACCAAGGCACCACACTCCAAACCAGGTGTGGCAGGGAGAGGGGAGACGAAGGTCTATATCATCGAAAGAAGTCCCAGGAGAAGGGAGGAGTCAAAGGCCCCACCTGACATATACAGTCATACACAAACACAGTCGCACACTTCCTCCCTCATGCTCACACATACACATACAACCAAAGACTTACAAAAATGCACGCCGGACACGCACTCATGCTCCCCATACACACCCTATTCACTCTGGTCCTGGTACTGCTGCACATGGGGTACAACCATTACCGGTTCCCAGAGTTCGACCCTTTCTGCTGGGGTGCTGATGAGCAGGCTCCCCCGCCCAACGCTGAGCACAGCAACCCACCACCCCAGACCCCAACCGGACGACCGGATCTCCCTCCTAGCCTCCAGCCCCAGGAAGCCAAGCGACAACAGAGGTGTGCTAAGACCCCTAGTCTCCCTCCGCCTGCTCCAATATGGTGTTAGCGAGTGTTGATGAGGTGTATTCCATGGCTGTAGTGAGCGGGCAGTGCGGGCATCGTCTGGCCTATGCCAGCTGATGCCACCACACCACCCCACTTGCACCCACAGCCCTCAGTGTCTAAATGCAGATTAAAATTGGAAGTGGGCACCGGCACTTGGGATGAAGCTGAGAAATCCCCCTGCCAAATGCCATTGAATGTGCTCACTCCCAAGGCCCTAAGTGTGTGTTTGCGTGGAATGTTGTTGGTGGAAGTGTTTAAGGTGCAAATAAAATTGGGGGGCAGGTTGCCACAGGAATGCGGAAATGAGGTCCATACCCGCACTCCCTGACTTGTCCACCCCCCTAAGGTCTTATATGCTTGTTTGTGTGATGATGTGAGGGTGCAGGAGGAGAGCAATGTGTGGGGATGGGGAGGAATGGCTGGTTGGGCTTAGCCCTCCAGGGAGCCAGCTCCCCCACTGGCCCCAATAGGCACCTCTGTTGTCAAAATGCCACCCAGAGCATGGAGACCCCAGCCCATCCTGCCTGGGCCCAAAGCAGCAGCATCACAGAGCCTCACGGACTCCGAGGGCACCAACCCAGCAGAATATCTATGCCCATCCCTGCATTTGCACAACTTCCGGATTATAAAATACATAGGACATCCAGGTAAGGTTGGGTCCTCCCCCTCCTGGACTTAACCCTCCCTTGTGATGGGACAGCAGAGGAGCCAAGGTCTACCTGAGGCCCCTGAACCCGAGTCAGGCACTGCTGCATGTTCCTGCCTTCTCCCCAGCAGCATACATGTCAGGACCCGACCCCCAAAACCCCGCCCAGATCCCCCCACAGGGACGGCCACCCCCACACCCCAAGTCCCCAGTCCCCCACCCAGACCCGCCCAGGGGCAATTCAGCTGCCGGGCAGTGACCCATGGCCATCGCCAAGACCTCCAAGGGGCCCCACTCACAACCACCAGTAGTCCACCCCCCGAGGCAAACTAAGCACCTCCAGAGGGGGGCAATGCCCCCCCAGGCCCAGGCACCCACAGTGAACCCACCTCCAGGGAACGTCCGGATACTCCAAACTCAGACCCTCCACCCCCTCACCCACATCATCACGCAGGACAATATCAATGGTCTCCCATCATCGCTATGTGATGGAACCGATCAAAGGAGCCCAGATTGATTGAGAAGTGGAAGCAGAGGCTATATCAAGTGTAATATGATCTAACAAAAGATTTCTATACTGGTTGATGCAAAGAGTATCTCTATTTTTTCAATTCAAGAGGATAGTTTTCTTAGCGATGCAAATGGTAGTCAGAACCACGTGAGCTAAAGATGTTTCAATTGGGACATCGTCCAGGTTTCCCAGTAAACAAAGAGAGGGGGCGGTACAGATATGACATTTCAGACACTTTGACAGGTCTTCACATACTCAACCCCAAAATTCCTGGACAGGTGGACAGGACCACAGTGCATGAATGTAATTGTCAGGAATGTTGTTTTTGCAGTGTGTACAGGTGTCAGATGACACAAACCCCATCTTGAACATCCGATGACCTGTATAGTGTACTCTGTGTAGAATTTTGTACTGAATTAAATGTAAATTGGAGTGTCTGATGATTTTAAAAGTTTTTAAACATGTTTGAGACCAGAAGTTCTGGTCAAAGCTGACTGATAGATCCACCACCCATTTTTCAATATGGATTGCTATTCTATCGTCTATTTTGGACAGTGTCTTATATACTTTAGACAGTAGTTTGGGGGTTTGAGATTATTATCTCATCACATCACCCCCATCCTCAAATAACTCCATTGGCTACCAGTGCATACCAGGATTATCTACAAGATTCTCCTTCTCACCTTCAAGGCCATCCATAACTCGCCCCTCACTACCTCACAGATCTCGTTCACGTCGTCACCTCGTCCATTCCCTCAGGTCCTCCTCCTCCATTCATCTCTCTGTGCCCTCCTTCCGTCTCAGCACCATGGGGAGTAGAGCCTTCAGCTGCACCACTCCCAAACTCTGGAACTCCCTTCCCCCTCTTAACAAGAACATTAACTCATTCACAGAATTCAAAAACAACTCAAAACTCACCTCTTCATAACCACATATGAACTTTGAATTTTAGAGTGCCTTGTTTGTTGATGTTTACGTATGTTTACTTATTGAATGATTTGTGTTTTTATTCTGTACACTGTCCTTGAGTGACCAGAAGGGCGCTTTTAAATAAAATGTATTATTATAGAAGTCTAATACCCTTGGTGCTGTTTGTAATTCTATTTTCTTGAGCTTAAATTTTTGTTTGACTACAGATTTAATTTGGTGATATTCTACAAAGCTATTCTTATCTATTCCAAATTGGGAGACTATTCTATTAAATGGGATGAAGTCCAATCCTTCATATATGTTTTCCAGGTTTAGGTTTCCTTTATTTTTCCAGTCCGGAAGGTTCATCATTTTATTATTTTGCAAAATATCAGGATTATTCCAGATAGGTGTGCGTCTGCATGGTATTAGTGAAGACTGTCATTTTTAGATACTCCCACCATGATGTCAGAGAGGTGCTGATACTAATACTTTTGAAGCCTTCATCTTTTCTTATGCTTGAGCTAATAAATGGTAAGTCTGAAAGCTCTATCGTATTGCAAAGTGTCTGTTCTATATCTAACCAGGACTCGTTTAATGGGTTATCTTGCAACCATCTTGTTATATATTGCAGCCTGTTGGCGTAGAAATAATAATAAAAGTTGGGTAAATCCAGTCCTCCTCTGTCTTTGGTCTTCTAAAGCGTTTTTAAGCTAATTCGTGGAGGTTTATCCTGCCAAAGGAATTTGGTAATTGAGGAGTCCAGAGATCTAAACCAGTCAGCTGGTGGTTTGTTTGGGATCATTGAAAATAAGTAATTTATTCAGCGTAAGACCATCATTTTAATTGCAGCAACTCTCCCCATGAGTGATATCGGTAAAGATTTCCATCTTGCAAGATCATCTTCCACTTTCTTTAAAAGTGGGATGTAGTTAAGTTTGGTTAGATCTGCCAACTTGGGAGAGACATTAATTCCCAGGTATGTGATATTCCCTGACTCCAATTGTGTTTTAAGTAAATTGACAAAAGAGAAATTAATTGGTAGAACTGTGGATTTTAACCAGTTTATAGAGTAATCTGACACTTTTGAAAAAGAGTTTATCAGTTCTATTGAATGGGAGAGAGAGGATTGAGGATTCCGGGGAAAGAGTAAAACATCATCTGCATAAAGACTGATCTTATGTTCTATTTTCTTACACTTTATCCCTTTAATACCTGAAGACAGAAGCTAGCTGATATTTGGTCGTTCGTCCTGACACGTGCTGTTGGTGAACTGTATAATGTTTGTAGCCAGTTCATGAAGAAGTACCCAAAACCAAATTTATGTAAAGTTGCAAATAAGAACTTCCAGTTAACTCTATCAAAAGCCTTTTCTGCATCTAGAGATGATATACTAGTTTCTATGTTTCTACTGTCAGAAGAATCTATCAAATTAGGTAATCTACGTGAGTTTGTGGATGACTGTCTACCATTGATGAAACCAGTTTGGTCAGGGTGTATTATGAATGGGGTTACCTTCTCTAATCTTTTGGCCAGGGCTTTACAAATTATTTTGAGATCAACATTAATAAGGGAAATTGGGTGATAGCTGGTAGGAAATGCAGGGTCTTTGCCTGGTTTAACAAGAGACTAATATTGGCTGAGTTCATGTTTGGCTGTAATCTGCTGCTCTCTTCGATTTCCCTCACCATTCTGAAAAATGTTGGAGCCAGAATGATCCAGAATTCTCTGTAGAATTCTACTGGGAACCTGTCTGGACCTGGAGCTTTCCTATTAGTCATGGATTTAAGGGCTTCCTGGAGCTCAGCTGATGTTAGTGGCGAGTCCAGGACTGTAACTTGGCTGTCTGATAATTTAGGAAGTGTTATCCTGTCAAGGAACTAATTGATCTCATTATCTGATGGGTTTATCTGTGGTGAGTACAAAGTTTGGTAAAACTCTCTGAAAGTGTTGTTTATTCTTTCAGGATCATAAACTATATTCCCGGTTGAGTCTTTAACATCAGATATGGTAGTTCTTTTCTTTCTTTATTTTTAATTGGCTAGCTAAAAATTTACCTGATTTATTATTATGTTCAAAGTTTTCTATTCATAGTCTTTGTGCTAAAAATTGTGTCTTTTTGTCAATAATTCCATGAAGTTCTAACTTAGCTTTATGTAATTTTCTCACTAACTCTTCTTCTGTGAACGCCTCTAAAGACTTGATGATTTCTTCTAACTCCTGAATACGTTTTTTTTTTCCTTTTTTTTTCTTACATGATGAGAAAGAGATAATTTTACCTCTCATCACTGCCTTTCCTGCCTCCCAGAGAATAGATGCTGATGTTCCAGGCAGGTCATTATGTTCTAAATATAAAGCCCACTCCTTTTTAAAAAATTCTATGAAACCTTCATCTTTAAGCTGTGATGTAATAAACCTCCAGTTTTTGCTTGGTGGGATTGTCTTCTTGTTAACCAGAGTTAAAGAAACCGGAGCATGGTCGCTGACTGCTATGGGGTGTATCTCAGTGTCTGAAATGTCAGCCAACAATGAGCTGCTGACTAGAAAATAATCCAAACGTGAATGAGAGTGATGGACGTGTGAAAAAAAGTATACTCTCTACGGTTAGGATGAAGAGATCGCCATGCATCACAAAGCCCATAGTCACTCATGTACTGTTTAACTATGTTAGTGGATTGCCAATTGCACTGAGTCCCAGCTGTACTGAGCCTGTCTGTTAAAGAGATCATCCAAAAATTAAAATCGCCTCAAAGTATAAGTGGACAGTCCAAGTGTTTGGAGAGTACAGAGAAAAAATTATGAAAGAATGAAGGGTCATCAATATTTGGACAGTATATGCTGACAATACATAAGCTTTGGTTCTGTACAGATATTTTTAACATTATAAATCTACCCTCTGGATCAGAAACTGTGTCCAGTACTGTGAAATTGATGTTTTTGTGTATTAAAATAGCTACACCTCTTTGCCTAGAGTTATAGCAGGCAGAGAACATGCTGGGAAACTCAGGTGTCTTAAGTTAATCTGCGGATGTGGCAGATCTATGAGTCTCTTGTAACAATATTACGTCTGCTTGCACTCTCTTTAGCTGATCAAAAATCTTTAATCTTTTCTCTCTGGAGCCAGCTCCATGTATGTTCCATAAGACAAACCATAGTGCACCCATAGATGTGTGTGTGAGTAGCTAAAATATGACGCCTTCATGTGAATAAGATGGAATAAGTAACTAAATGTATAAAAACGTATGCTAATAAATAGCAAAAAAGTAAATAATAATAAAGATCCAACAGTGTTTGTGGTTGTATTATTTGATGCATAAATTATGATATTGTGCTGTGGATTTTATATATATATATATATATATATATATATATATATATATATATATATATATATATATATATATATACATATGTGTGTGTGTGTGTGTGTGTGTGTGTGTGTGTGTGTGTGCTGACTCTGACGCAGTGTTGGAAAGTTGTGTGGTTGAGCCATACAGATGTAAAGGTACAGAAGCAGGTAAAGAGAGGAAAGAATTATACAGGTTAAAGAAGAAGGAAAGAACTAAAAAGAAAATGTGACAGGGGTGTGAGGTGGTGATGAACAGGTGATATCATCTAGAAAACGGATTTAGCAGCTGTTTAATCCTGACGTGATCAAACCCAGTGAATCCTGATAAGAATAATATATGTCTGACCTGATGTTGGGCTAATACAGCCAGTCAGTCACTCCTCGCTCCTTGTAAAGCTTATTGTCTACATAAAGCTTATCCACCGAGATGACAGCTCTCTTCCCATCCTGGATGAACTTTTTGCGCAGCGGAAAGAGGACTCGGCGCCGATCCAGGATTTCCCTAGGGAACTGGTCATTTACGCTGAAGTCTTGTCCTTTGATCTCTCTTCCGTGACTTTTAACAAGATCCTTCTGCTTACAATGTTCAAATTTAGCCACGATGGGACGAGGTCTTCTGCTGTCCACTCTTTTAGTTCCAAGGCAATGTACCCGGTCAAAGGTGATGTTTTTTACAGTTTCTTCGGGTATCTTCATTTGGGTCTGGAGAAAGTTTTTTATTGTTTGCTCGCAGTTCTCCGCCCCTCCTGTCTGCTCCGGCAGGCCTGTGAACACCAACTTATCCCTCATGCTACGGGCCTGAAGGTCCAAAACCGTCTCTTTCAGAGTCTTGTTGTCCAGGGTGATCAGCGTCATTCCCTCTTCCAGGGAAGAAACGGACTCCCGCAGAGACGCGTTCTCAGCAGCGAGCCGCTCAACCTGCTCTTGGCTGAACTCCAAAGATGTTCGGAGATTCTGAAACTCCTGGTGTAGAACCTCAAGCAGATGAAGTCGCCCCTCAAATCCCAGAAGCCGTTTATCTATAGAATCTAATAATTCTAATATGTCCTTACAGGGAGATGAGGCCTCAGGCGAGTCCTGAGGATGGCTCCTCTTGGTCCCAGGTATTTCGGTCTCAGCTGCTGATTTCTTCGGACACATGACGAAAAACTCAAAAAACTCCGTCAATACAGTTTTGTAAACTTTCTAACATTTCTCCACTTACCTCCAGGTTGAGTGAGGCATACTTATCAGATTATTTTTTGCGTTGTCAGTAGATAAATTATCAACCAATCACTCAATCAAAGCTTTATTTATAAAGCGCCTTCCGCAACCCTGTCAGGAAGCCCAAGGCGCTGATTAAAAAATTAGGCGAAAATGCATCTTAATTGTTTGTGGATGTTTGTTAACGAGCTGCCATCAGCTTCAAACGCTGCCGTGTATCCGGTGATCGGCCATCAGCGCATGCTCAGCTCAGTATGCAGTTTTCCGCAGGGAGTCATTTTTAAGGTCTTTGGTATGACCCGACCAGAAATCGAACCCTGATCTCCCAGTCTCAGGGTGGACACTCTACCACTAGGCCGGTCATTCTGCATCAACCTACTTCCCTTTTCTAACACTCTAGTTTACATGGAAATGCATCCTTGTGTTTTTTTTTTTATTTTTTTTAACTGTACATGTTTGGAATACATAAATCTGGTATGGAGTGAAATGGGTGCTGATGATGAGATGAACTCAGGATCTAATGTTTGTCCCAGGACCTCTCTCTGTCATCTACCCAGATTCCAGAAAATTCATAAAACAGGACGTTCAGGGTTTAGTCCCCTGCTGAGTCCTCTTCAGCATGACTTGTTGGAGGAGGTTTGGGTGGCCGGGGTCGAGCTCAGAACACACGACAACAAAGGGAGTGTGCAGCTCTGTGGGCAGAGCGGTACGCCCGGGTTGGCGTGGGAGGAAAGGAGGTGGTGGTGTACTAACCGGCCCATTTAAGTGCTGTTAATCCTGGTGGGCCGAGACAGGGCTGGCACTGAGGTCTAATGGTGGGCTGCTGTGAAGGAGTGCTGTGGTTACAAACACACACACCATGCCTTCCACCCACACACTCTCAAACTGGAGCACGTATGTTTCCACTGAGCTCTCAAGCCAGCAGGATGGTTACTGTGACTATACACCAACAGGGATTCAGACCCAGCACACACACATAAAATCAGGACATTAGCTTAGACAAAACCAGCAACTCCAGCTATAATAACTGTAGAATCTTCTTAGTTTGGATTGTTTTCTGCAAAAGTAGCAATATTTGCAAATCATCTGGATTATGCTGAGAGTGCATGTCAGTTGGCATCCAGCGTCATAACAACATTGCCACACTTCCCCTCGGTGTGTCTGTTTGTGTGGCTCAAAGGGAAATGAGACATTTTTACAAGCAGAGAACTTTCCTGTTCAGAACTTTGCTGAATCCCAACAACCATATCAAACTTCAGCTGTTGCGCTTTTCCATATTTTGGGGGAACATGGACATGCATAACTGAGTTTAACATACTTCCATCAACAAAATAGATGTACTTTTGTTTTTGCCAAGATCTCCTGGTATTGTGTGTGCGCCCTTCTGCTGACTCTTAATGTTCTGAGGCAGGATCACACTGCTAACATTGATAAAAGTGATATTTAAACTTGGAAGACAAGTGCCCTTATTCCTGGCACTGCATTCCAGTCCAAATGTGACCCAAAGGTCAGTTATTTGCACTGGGAGCGTCTAGCAAAGTACATCATAGTCTTACTTTCTTTTTGCACAGCTGCTGGGCACCTCTTGTTCTCCACGAGGTGTTGATGCAACCCATTCACGCTTTAAGCATGACAGCCTTGTAGGACTTTAAACACATAGTGTAACAGGACAAGATGTTCACCTCAGAAATGGAAGCACAGTGTGAACGAGCGTAATAGCAATTAAAGAACAGAAGGCCAATTCTCTGTGTTAACATCTGAAATGTTGGGATCTGTGAAGAGCTTCGAGACACAATGTAACAGGACAAGACGTTCACTTTTAGTGATGGTAACAGAGGAAATGGGAAGACACAAATTGGGAGTGTCCCAACGTTTGACAGAAGTTCCGAAGTGGGTGTCTGAATTCTCACAACTAGTGACAACGCGTTGGCTTGCACCTGCAAGCTGCAACAACTGTACAATCGTCTTTCCAGGGATTAAAATGTTGCAATTTAAAATGTGCAACAAACTTTAATGCATTTTGCTGCATTTAGTCAGCATTAATTAACCTACGCTTTGGAAAGTTGTCCATGTGACAGAATCAAATCAGTTTAGGAGATCCAAACCCACATCTGCACCAACAGTAGGATACGGCTGCAGCTATATCCATTTTGTTGGCAATAATTTACTGAATGATTCCTTATTTAATCAAGCACTGTTGTAAATTTGATGTGACAGTTGAACTCAATTTACTTAAAGCTGTTCCCTCCTTTCTGTGCCATCAGAGCAGTTTGTTTTCTTGTTTACCTGAGCCTGTTCACAATCCTTAAATGATCCAATCAGTTTTTGTTTATTCACAAGATATCTGCTTTAAAACATGTCTTCCATTTAAAAAACACAATCAGTCACATGGGTTTGGCGTCCCTGTGTTTTTGATGACGAGCTGATACAGTCTCTGACATGTATAAAGAGCTAAGGAAGAGAATTACCTGAAACTCCATGCTTGAGCTGCCTGAGAACAGCAGTTGTGTTCATTGACAATGAAAAACATTTGTTTGTGTTCCAGTGGAAATATTTCTCACGCAGTTTGAAGGCAGGTAAGTTCTTTGCAAAGCTAATGTATTGTAATGTGTTGAGGGGTTAGGGTTAGGACTGTATTTGGTCCTTGATGATGGAAACGTGGAAATCCAAAAACTCAATTCCTTCTTGAAGAATGTGTAAACATAAAAAAAGGCTTATTTTCACCTTGATGCAGATTCTGGATTAAAGACATTGTTATGGATACCCCTTTTTTATCTAAGTGTTTTACCCTTAGTGGGAGTTGATAGAACTGGAGGTGATTTACTAAAAATCTAAGTGTGGCCCTTAACTTAATGTATATGATTAGCTAATGACACTTTTTTTTTTTCATTTTGTTTAAATTACTTAAAAATTACTTTTCTGAAATTCTATTGGAAAAGTTGTATTTCTTATTTAATGTCATTCTAAACTGTCAAATTCTTTTTTTTTTTTGGTAGTAAACAGATTTTAACATAGTTATCGTATTTCCCTTCCAACAGTCCTAGCCCCTGTCCACACGCAGCTCCCAAGTGAAGACATTTTTCTACGATTCGACCTGTCATTCACACAAACACATAGGTTTATGCAACGGAAACAAATCTTTTTTAAAACTCCGGCCAAAGTGAAGATTTGCGATTTCTCCATTTTAGGTGGTTTTATGTGTACAGATATAACCGGGGTTTTAGGTTTCACAACGTCACTGTCTGCGACAAAAACAATGACAGCCCATGTGCGACCTGTGTTTACACTACAACATGGATACCCTCAGAGCTAGGCTTGCATTATCAATTGTCCAATAACTTTTTGACTTTATACTCCAAAACGACATTTAAATGCAATTCTGCCTCCTTATCGGTCCACACAAACAAGCTAGGCGCCATGTTTCATGTTTTGTTAAAGTTGAGCAGGAAGATGAAATAAATAGGATTTGGGGGAACTACTGCCACCTACAGGTCTGGCATGCCTATAAATGTGCTTAACAATTCACTTATATGGACGCTATTTTTGGGGAGGGTGGATATTCGTTTTTATAAAACCCGGCTAAGTGTGAACAAGGCTTTAAAGATTTGACCAACCACTAAAATGACACAAAAGATAATCTTACCAAATTTTCTTACCATTTGTGGTGTGTTAAAGCACTCTGGTCTGCTCAGAAGCTTCATGGCCCTTCCGATCATTAATCAAGGTTTTCAAACATGTTGGATTGCCAGTTTCAGGGACTAAGGAAAATGCTGCCTGATGTGTAGCCATTCAGAAGGCAAGACAATGGAAGCACACTGCACATGCCTCCTCCGCCATGTTTGTTTTCTCTGAAGTCATGTGTGATCCTGTGAGATTTTCCATCTGACCAGATATGTTCACGTGTAAAATTGGTTCATGTGTAGTTTTTGCCATACAGCCACAAACCGCACATGACTACAGCTGTTTCATCAGTGTTTATTTATTTTTTATCACTACGTGTGTGATCTCTCTTGCTTTGAAATTCATCCAAAAGCCTAAAAATCCTGCCATGTGAACTGGGTGCACGTCTTATAAACAAGATATGAATTTCAGAAGGCTTGGCAAACAAATAGCAAAAATAAGTCTTAGTTAAATGATGAACAGTTTAAGACACAATTAAGATACTTTGTAACTTAACTGGAACGGGAAAATTTGCATATACTGGATACTGGATTTAATTTTGCTACTCATAAAGAAGAGATTTGCATCCTCCTGAAGTCTATCTAGTAAAAAGTAAGCAACAGGGGAGGGGAAGGGCGAGGCATCACGGGACATGCACTGATCTACTGGAGTGATTTAGAAGCAGCGGGGGCATTATTGCACAATATTGTCACAGGTGTTGTCTGAGACCAGTTAATATAAACTGACAGAATGGGACAATAGTTCAAAGATCAGCGGAGGGTCACTGTTTGTTTTATGAAACATTTGCTAGTCCTGTCAACATATCTGTTTATTTTGGATTATCAGCTAAGGTAATAATGGAAAAGAAAATAAGCATTAAAAACAGATTGTGTGCTGAAAATACCTCCACTTTAAGGGAAGAGAAGATGTGAAAGAAAATGAGATAATAAGAAGTCAAAAACATCATTTCCAGACATAATTATTACGTCTTTATAACCCTGGTTTATTATTTAAAGCTTTAATTTAGCTCTTGCGGTACCTTATTGCCAAAGGATTATAGGTTAATTAGTGTATTTATTCACAAAATAGTTTTTTTCTTAAAGAAACAAGGATTTTTCCTCAGCCCAGAAGCAAACCGGTGGGATAAACGATGTGCTTCCAGAATGATAACAAACTAATTATTTATGGTATTTAAAAGACAGTTTAAAATGAGCCACCATTTCCGGTTATAGAACTTCAGTTAATTATTATGAACGAAACTTTTGAATATCAAAGCTCTGATAAATGAGCTCATTATGCAATTTTAATGAGTAATTTTGATGTATTTTAACTATCAGGCTCAATTTTACAATAAATGTTAAATATATTGAATATAAAATGGCGTATCAAATGCTCTCAGTTTTATTTGTAATTTATTGAAAAATTAGCCGAAGGAATATTTCAAAATGTGCCTTAGAGTGATTTAACCTTTATTATCTGTGTTACATTGGGGAATGAAAATAAAAAGTAACATACATTCTGCTCACAATACTAATAAGAAATGTTCATACTGACACACAGAATGAGACAGAAAACTGCAGCTTTTCATTTCTTTTCTGTTAATTATTCCCTGTGTGTTTTTATATCAGTGATGAAATCCTTCTAAACCCAACAAACAACGTTGCTAAAGGCAAAAGACAAACCCTTATGCTCAGACTAAACTTCGGTTAGTAGTTTAATCGCGCCCCTGCTGATTGGCAAATATCAAATATTCCCAGAAATGTTTTGCTTTCAATTTTGCCCTAATAACATCACTGGTGATGGATTTCACCGACAGCTTTAACCATAATTTCTCAGCTCCAACTAGTCCTGTCACGTTTTGTGTGAAAACATCCTTGGAAACTCGGTTGCCAAAGCACTTTAAACTTAATTTTGTACATAAATGGGAATTTATGGGAAATAAGTGTTGATTAACTGTAACCTGCTCACATATTCTCCTTTATAACGTTGCAGCCCGAGTCTCTTGTGCAGACTGAATAAGACGACTAAAGAGAGAAACACTGCAGGGGACACACTTTGTTTTCTCTTGCTGAAACGTTCTCCTCTGAACATCATCTAATCTGATGGGATGCTTAGAGCTGGAAACCAAATATTCAGCGGTAAAACACACACAGCTCAGATAATGTGCCCCCCCCCCCCCACACCCCCACGGCTCTCCACTTGCTGTGTCGTGCCGTGCTGATCCGTGTGTTGTCATGCATAGTCTAGTGGGACGAACAGAAACACATGTGTTGTCTGCTCATTCTGATTAATGTAACAGGCCACCCCCTTCCCTGTCTCTCAGGTTTCTTCTCCTTCTTCTTTCTTTGCCATTAGCAGCCCTGATGTCATGCTGAGCTGTGCAGGGTTTGTATATGATGTGATGCTTGTCAAGTGCAGATAAAGGCAGCCATAGGTGATTCGTTCCCTTCTGCTGCCCTTTTTTTGTTTCCACACAAAGTAGCACAGAAAGTGGGCAGACACGAATGGAAAAGGAAGAAGAGCAGATATGCAATCAGAAGGACGACTAGTCGATGGCACAAATTGACTAAATACCCTTCTAATACATCCCATTAATGCACTGTGGAGGTTCCTCCAGCCATTTCTCAGTGTTAGTATTATTTTTTTTAAAAATTCCACACGCTGGTTTATTATTTCATTTTGTTGCAATATTTTAAGATGTTTGCACATGGGTGCACACATTTAGTAATTTGTCTTATACATAGTTTATTTGATCATTAACTATTATCATTTGTATTCTGCTGAGATTGGACGAACTGGCAGAGAGAGAGAGAGGGGACACTTCCGGTGTAACTCCAGGCAGGAAGTGGAATATTCCATCTGGCTGCCGGACGCAGGGGACTTGATCATGAAGAAACCAGAAACCAGAAGTTCTGAAGCTCTAATTGAGTTTACCAGATTTTGTTAGGAGGTATTTGTTAAACATTTTTGTGGTAGTTATACTTTGTTATTTTAGTTTCCTAGATTTATTTACTGTTTGTCTTAGTGTTCCCCCTGTCTCCCCCCTCTTCATTGTCTGTAGGCTAGCCTTTGTGTATAAATTCCCCTGTATGTGTCAGCTTTGGGACCAGTCTTGTTTGTTATTTTTAGTTAAGGTTATTTTCATGGCCATTTTTGCCTTTGGGCCCGTTTTGTCTTGATTTTTGTTAATTATTTATGGAAATACATTGAGAATATATTCTTATACCATTGTCCTGGAGTTTTACTGCTCGGTCCCTGACAGGACTTTAAGGCTCCGAAGAGTTGTCTGCTCTGCAAATGCTGATTTCTCTTGTGCTGCTGATCATTTCAACATCTGTGGGCAAACACATCTTGATACATGTGAGAAGCTGTCATTGGTCCATTTTCATACAAACACAAATCATAAATTGACATTTCAGATGTTGCACTTGCATTATGGTTCTCATTTGCTGAGAAACTCTCTAATACTTGTTGTTTTTCAAAAAAGATCTGTCACAAATGACCAATCAAGAATGCAGGCTGAAAGTGTACAATTTTTCACCCCCTACTGCTAGCATTAGCCACAGAAAGGGAATAATTGGAAGGATTGTTAAGTCAAACAGCCAGTCGCTTTTACATCACAGGGGAATTAGCATTGATGGATTCATCCACCTTTTAGCAACCCCGGAAGGCGGTCATTTTGCCCAGTGATAGAGCAGATCACTTCTCGACTGGTAGAAACTAACCTTTAGCATTAACAACCTAACAACATGGCAGAACAGGTTCAAGCTTGTGTTTGAAATCCAAAATTAGTTTTACCCAAAAAAGAAGAAGGAATGAAGGCAGTGGACGACTTGCATTGCTATTAGCCAATAAGACGTGAGATGTTTGCAAAGCATGAATATTAATGAGTAAGACTCAGGCCCTGTCCACACGTAGCCGGGGATCTGCCAAAACGTAAATATTTTTCTACGTTTTGGCCTGTCATCCACACGAAAATGGAGTTTTTTCACACGAAAACGGATCTTTTTAAAAACTCCAGCCAAAGTGACGATCTGCGTTTTCTCCGTTTTGGGTGTCTGCGTGTGGACAGACAAAACCGGAGTTTTAAGGTCCGCAACGTCACTTTCCGCGACAAAAAATGCTGACATCACGTGTGCGACCTGTGTTTACACTAGCCGGCATCATGGAAGCCCTCAGAGCTGCGCTCTGTCACTACCCGATCCATCAATTGTCCAAGCGCTTTCTGCTTGTTTGTTTTTGCAAGCGGAATTACTGCTCCTTGCGGAAGACCACAGACGAAGGACGAGGTTAAGAACGGGGGAAGTACTGCCGCCTACAGGTCTGGCATGTCCTTAACAACGTATTTATCCGGGTACGTGTGGACAGAGTTTTTTTTTTTAAACGCGGTGGTGTGGATGCAAGTTTTTGGAGGGGCGGATATTCGTTTTTTAAAAAACCCCGGCTACGTGTGGACTAGGCCTCAAAGTCATGCTGGTTTTCACCTAGGGGCAATCTTGGGCTCCCAGACCTGAAGCCAATCAAGAAGTAACAAAAGTTGCAGTTCCCCCCTCATCCACTAGGCACCGGCTCCAAAACTGAGCAAATCCTCATTGCCTCTCATATTAAGAATGTGAACTTCACAGCAGAAAAATATATGTTTTTAAAAAAACTGGTTTAAAAATCCATTTAATAGAGCTAGATATGTCATCACAGCTCTGAGGGGAGTGAATTCTGTGTAACTCTGTTTCAGTGTAATTAAAACTTGAAATTATGAATAAATAGGTTTGATTGACAGGTAGCATGAGCGTCAGAGCTAGCGCTAGTGGCTAGCTCAGAGGAAGTCTCACCACGTTAATGGATGTACAGCCATTTTGACTCTGAACTTTAGTTGTGTCCTCTGTGTGTCCGTGTTTGTCCAATTATTCGATGATTAACATCCAAAGAGGGAAAGCTGTGTTATTGCAATAACAGACGATCCACAAAGTCTCCTCTTTTTATTGGCATGTAAATGCATATTTCTGTACTTTATTTCACTGGTTGATTGGAGGGAAAGGCTGTGCATTCAACATAAGACTGCTTGGTCAAAAATGGGTTGAAATATGACGTGTTGGTGGGGCTGGCTGGATACTGAAACTCTTGCTAAGTAAGCTAACGGAAGCTAACAAAGATCTGAGAAGTTGTAGAAAGGAGGAAAAACAAGTTTTGGTACCATGTCCCTTTCTTCAGCAGCAGCAGCCCCGTGGTCAGAGATTCATGGATCTGCCACTCTAGCCTCCTGGGGCACCTAAGGGACACAATCGCCTGGCTCCCATATGAGGCTGCAGTCTTCCTGGCTGTCAGTGGATCTCTCTGAAGAAGATCACAGAAACAGTTAATGCATGCTTCACTTTAGAGCTGCTCAACCGAGTTCATCTGGCTAAAAGTGCCCAAAAACCTTTTCAGCTTTGGTTAGCTCAGTTAGCTCATAGCTGAGAAAGCAATGACTAAGATTCTCGGAGCCTTGCTCTCAGCCCCACCTCTTTATCCATTTTTGGATTGTCTGGGAATGACGAGACAAGATGGCGGGGATCAGAACCGCTGATCGAGCTTCAATTCAGACCTTAAGAAACCCATAGGTGATGTCATTGAAGCTTTGTCCAGGATTTTTGTACAGTTATTGTATCCACCCCACTCCTCCACCAAACTTCTAGACCCTAAAACAGGAGTGCCAGAGCTTTTTTTTATTACCACAGAAAAGGACTTTCAAGGCATTCTTTCCTACTAGAGAACTCAGAGTTATTGAAAAAACAAGCTCCTCCATGGACCCCTGATCAATCTGTCTGTTTTACACCTATCCTTTTCACAGGACACACACACACACACACACACACACACACACACACACACACACACACACACACACACACACACACACATGATCACACAGTCACACATATGCAGACATAGAAGCATTTTCATTCACTTAGACAGTGGCCAATGAATTACATGCACCATACATCAGTTCACTGACTTACAAAAACATGCACTCTAGTCACGTGATATGCGCTGTGCCATGTGGTCCAGATGAGTGGAATCTTGGCTTTGGCTCTCGCTTCACTGAGCTTCATGGGGTGTGTGTGTGTGTGTGTGGGGGGGGGGGGGGGGGGGGGGATCAGTGCAAAATGCAACAAAGCCACAGTCACGAAAAGTTGTCCTCTTCCCGCACACACAAGCATGCACACACACACACACACACACACACACACACACACACACACACACACACACACACACACACACACACACAATCTGAAACTATCAACAATTCAAACAAATATGTAAATGAAAAAATGCTTTTTGGAAGCATCAATATTGATGTGGAAAAAAAATTATTGAAAATAAAAAACAAGTGCACAGCTTAAAGGACACGCAAATGCTTCTCGAGCATTCATGCACTTTGGGAAAAATAGCATTTTAAAAATGGGGATAAGAACACAGATTGATCTCCTAACTACTTAATCCCATTTTAAATGCCTGCGTGATCTACCATTCCTGTGCTTCCACATATGGAGGGTGAAGCAGAATGAAGTGCCAGATTATCAGATAAAAAATCATTTGTTAGATTGAAAAAGAGAATTGGAAGAAATGCACTTCAGAAGGATGCTAGTATGAGGCAAGGCACTGCTACTATTTTTGTGTTTACAGAACCAATCTTTATGTGACTTCGTTAGATCCTAATCCTGATTCGTTAATTATTCGTGCAACAACTAAAAATGTCCCTTGTAATCTTTCATGCCACAGAGTTATACAGTTAAACAGATCTAATCATCCACTTCTGATGACTTCAACTATCAACCTTGGTAAGAGAATTTTATGTTTTTCTGTTAATCATAATCTGAAACACTCATAATGCGAAGAATATGACAACAAACCTATTATCTGTTAACCTGAGGGTTCTGTCAGCCAGGAAAAACAACTTTAGACATGAACTGTATTAAAAACAAATAA
Source organism: Nothobranchius furzeri (assembly GCF_043380555.1). NCBI lineage: Eukaryota > Metazoa > Chordata > Actinopteri > Cyprinodontiformes > Nothobranchiidae > Nothobranchius > Nothobranchius furzeri. The sequence continues at coordinate 29,678,950 of NC_091753.1, forward strand.
CTTAATTCAAGTTTTAGTATGTTTCTAACAAGTTAAACTAAAGCGATACTCAGAAATATATAACAAAATGTTTCTAGAAAATAGTTTCTACCAGTTGCTTTTTTTAAATTCTGAATTCAAAGCTAGTGGAACAATTACCAACCAGAACTGAAGGTAAGAGTGTGTGCATACTTTGAGTGAAGCTCACAGCTCATCAGATCAGTATTGGTCACTTAGTGCGTGCTTGGGTGTGTATAAGTGAGTGTGTGTTCAGCATGTGTGTGCCTCTGGTGTCTGAATTTATGTGCGTGCAACATGAAGGCTCTGCATTCGTGACAGTGACCCAATTCTGGTGTTTTCGATGAGCCAGATGGGTCACGGCAGCTGGAGCTGAGGAGGTGGACGAGGGAAAAGAGCAGGATGATGGGGAAGGGGTGGGGGGGGTGTGTGTGTGTGGGGGGGGGGGGGTGGAGAGGAGGACAAAGAGGAGGAAATGGGATGCTAGGAGGAAGGTGAGCATTAGGGAAACAATAAAAGAAGAATAAGAATTTAAAGACGTGCCCGCCTGCACACACACACGCACACACACACACAAACACAAGCACACACACATACGCAAACACACACACACACACACACACACACACACACACACACACACACACACACACTGTTAGAAATCAGAACATGAAATAATTATGTTTCTCATTCTAACAGCAAGTCTACCATTCTTGCCCCATCACCCTCCACTACTTTACTCCTCTACTCTCAAATGGAACCCGGGTTACAACACTTTGTGGTTCTTAAAAGATAAATGTTAGTAACAGTTATATTAAAGTGGTGTAAAAAACCTTCCTAATGTCTTCATTTTTCTAAAATTTGTAAAAATTGTTTGCAATGCACTCTGGGTAGTGACGTCATATGCTTGTACCTCGGTTGCACCGGCCAGCTTTGGGACCCTATACTGACTGTTCAGCGACATCAACATGTCATCTGTTGAGCCTTTTCAATTAGAACCAGAGTGAAACATTAATGAGGACATCACTGACGATGTTTCACAAAACAAACATCAAAATGAAGAGCAAGAAGGGCAGGATGAAGCGAGTGCAGGACAAAACCGGTGGTATGTGTGCGGCAAATGCGTCTCCATGGTAACCGAGAGGGAGAGTGTTTGTTGTCAAGAGCTCACATTTCTGTCAGCAGAAGTTAACAGTTAGCTATCGTGTGATCAAACTTATTCAATTATGAACAATTTTGGAGATTATTAGCATCCAGAGCTGCCGTGTGCTTTATAGATGATTAGGATATTCAGTGAAACAACTGTAATAATTTTTTGCAGATAGGAAATATTTGGAGAACACTGTACTGCTACACTTACTGCTTGTTTTACTGACAGGAGAGGTGAATGTTCAGCTTCATCCGTGACGAGTGGCGTGTCTGATGGTTGGCTGAACGTGACAGAAGCGGCAGCTGCAGGAGCGGGTTGTCGGCTCAGAAGAGCGTCCAGCGTCTCTTGTCTCTCCGAGGGCGTTTAGGCTCCTTGTGTGGGAAAATGGTCAGTAAAGCATTTAGTTTCCGCCTTCTCTTATATCCAGCTGCTCTGGTGAGTGGTTTAAGTAGTTGTGATCGACTATAAGCCTCAAACGCATCAGGAGAAAAATTTCGGGAACACAGCCGTCGATCTTTGGAAAGTTGTGTCCCTCCACAGGCATCTTCCCACTGTTTTCTCCTTTTATTGCCAGTGGGAAAGCTGTGTAAACTCACATCGCTCCCTTTATTGCCCTCTGACTGGAAATTACATCCAAAAGCAGCACAATGCTGCATTTTACTTCATTATTAATACGGTGAGCGCGTAAACAAACACTAGCGTTAATAGGTATTCTTCCAAGCACAACCAATATACATCATCACCCCCCAGAGTGCATTTCATGCAGAAAACACGGCGTCCTACGCATGTCAAAAAATGTGCAAAATATTATAGATTTATACATAAATGGCTATATTTTGTGTGATTCTAACAACATAGTTTGGTACAACAGAAAACTTGTGGCTTATTAGGGTGTAATGGAAATGAAGGGTATTACAATTTAATTAATGACCAGAGATATTAATGATCCATTCCTGGCAGGGACCCCATCTCTGGACCTGGGCTTTTAAAATCAGAAGAGTGTTCTTTTTATTACAGGGACATTTAAAATTAAACACTTTGCATGAACTGAGAGACAAGAGAAGAGAGAGAGACCTTGGAACGTTTAAGAAAATTTATTATCTAAATCATTTTAAACGATTAACAGGACTAACTCTCTAATGATGGATGCGAATGGAATGGAATGAGGTGGAGTGTGTGTGTTGGTGCAATGTCAGTTCAGAACCTCCATCTGGAGACGCGAGTCTGAGTGGGAGATGTTGTTTTGCTCCTAACTGATCGACGTTTGAACTTTAGTCAGGACAGACATGAGACGCTATCTGGTGTCGTTCTACATTACCCGTCAGGGACTCCTGTGTTAGATCAGGCTGCCAGGTCCTCGGACCCTACTCTGGTGCTGCAACCGATGAAACAGCGTCGACAGCACGAAAAACCAGTCTATGGATAGTCTCCAGGTAAAAACGGCAGGTGTTTCACAGCGTCAAAGGGACCCCCCTTTGGGTCAGTGAGTTCAGCTTTTATCCTGAAGGAACCGTTGTTTTGTTGGTAACAACGACAGGATTTTCCAGCTCGAATGTTCTCAGCTTAAAGTAAAATGCACAGATGGCCAGTCCGTACTTCACTTAGCAATGATGGACATCAGATGATCTCGAGAGCTGGTTGAATACTGAACACAAAATGGCGTTGTTCTGTTTTATTAATCTTGGTTGTTGTCGCAGTGGACAGATTAAATAAACACCACAGAAACTCGGCCACATTTCAGAATGAAGGTTCTGATTGGATGAGTAAACAACGTGTCATGTGTTGATATTACGTGGATCAGGATGTCTAGTGCAGTTAGACCAAAGTCATATTACTCATTAAACACATTAATCATAACATTGTGATTTCACAGATCGGTCACATGGTTATTATTGACTAACAGTTGTTTTGATTAGCTTTATTAAAATAGAGTTCTTTGATTAATTAAAAGAAAAGCGTTCTTCTTCCTTCTTCTGTCTTCTTGCTGGAATGTAAACATTAGAAGTAAATGCATGACCTTGACTGTTCATGCACACTGGCGCTGTGTCACAAGGACAGCTGTTAGAGGGGAGAAATGGCTCATTCATTACGTTACAAGGGCATACACTTCCTCATAGCCAGAGTTCCTTTTAAGTGTTTCAAGCAAGAGGTAACACCCCCCATGTTTGATTGATGAAGCACTGCAGCATTGTGGAGATAACATGGATGGATGAGGGGCTTCGGTCATCACACAGATCCATGCAATCATGGTTCCATCATCTACAGTAAGTTGTCCAGGCCCTGGAGCAGCAAAGCAGCTCCAGACCATCACACTACCACCACTGCGTTTCACTATCAGTGTAATGCTTTTATAAAATGCTGTTATAATGGGATACACGTCTTCCAAAAAGTTCCACTTTTGTCACATCAGTCCACAAACTATTTCTCCAGATGTCTTGGATATCATCAACAGGCTTCTGGCAGATATCCACTCTTAAAACTCATGGTGTGTTTTTTATCACTTCTTAGTGAACCATTGTATCATCCAACGTTTTATGGTTCTTGGAGCTATAGATCATGCATCTATTTGCACTTTTACTGTTTTTTCTTTTGGAAATATTGTGACATTATTATTAAAGACAGCAACAGATATGAGCTAATGTGTTCTTCCAAAGCTGGAAAATCACCAAGTAGCTGTTATAAACTGCATCAGTGCAGAATGATTGCTTTCTATCATATCTCAAACCATTTCTGAACAAAACCTATATTTACATTTTGATCACAGTTTGGATTTTGATGATTAAATGAACATGATCGACTCTGTTAAAAATGTATTCCCCCACCAAATGAACACAGGCAATCTCAGTTGTGATGAATCATTTATAGAAAGTGGTTTATTGCTGCTCACAAACTGTCTGCACCAGAGATTTGAGTTGACAGAGATGATTAAATTACTCATAATTGGCTATTAAGTGTTTAGATGGACCATGCATCTGAATGTTGTTGAATGTGTTCAGTGCTTCAGAACTGAAGACAGAAAACAAGAAAGGAAAAGAAAAGTAATGACACTCGAATTCTTGGCCTCGTCTTACTGCTGGCTCAGTCCAAACAATAAATATAACAACTCAAAACGCAAGGCTTCAATATGTCACTGTGCCATTTATTAGAAGCTTGAATAAGACAGTACTAAACATTGTCATGCAAATGGAATGCTGCTTAATTTTCTACAAATATATATGTGGTAGTTCTCCACTGAGTAAGATCGATCTTTGAGGAATGTCCCTGATTGTCAGTGTTTGGTCAAATTAAGGATGCAGTCTGTAAGTATTGTACAGTGAAATAATCACATAACTGTCTAATGTCTCCATCATGCTGGAAGGAAGGATACATTGAAACAGATTTCATTTTCAGCTGGCTTGGGGATTGTTGGACATTCTCTTTTTAAAAAGGTCATTCAGTGTGTTTACATGCACATTTAAGTCGATCTAGGTCGGGGGTCAGCAATCCGTGGCTCTAGAGCCGCATGCGGCTCTTTAGCGCTGTCTAGTGGCTCCCTGGAGCTTTTTCAAAAATGTTTGAAAATGGAAAAAGATGGCGGAAGGAAATATTTTTTTGGTTTTAATATAGTTTCTGTAGGAGGACAAACATGACACAAACATTCTTAATGTTTTTCAGTGCTGTAAAAATGTGTAGAAAAATATTAAATTTCAACATTTCTGTCAACGAAGATTTGCGTCATAGCCAAGTCTCCAGGGGCGGGGAAACACTGCACTGCAAATGCTGGAGGCTGTTTTGTCATTCGAGCGCAAGCTGACTGTCTTAGCCAGAGATGTACAGCGAGGCAAGCTCTTCCACTTCCCATCCCTGAGAGAATTTAAAGAAGCCCATCACGATCACACACTCAACGGTGATTATTTACAAGGTGCGATCGTTGATATGCAAACTGCATTTCGGAGCAAGTTTTGCGAGTTCCGAAAGGAAAAAATGACACTGTATTTCCCTGTCACACCACACATGTCAAATTAAACTGATCACAAAACACAGATTTACTTTCTTTATTTAGTTTTCCTAATCCAACCCCCATAAATCCCTGTGTGTCCTCCTGCAGCACTCCCGAAGGACAACAGGCAAGACAAGACAAAAAAGTCTAACGAGTTGTGTAAAAACTGGATCTCCTTCCAGTCCTTGCGGAGTTCGCGGTGTCCATCTGGCTCCAGCCGAGTATTTTCCTTTCCCCTCACGTTTCCGCATCTCCACGTCCGCTCCCTTAAATAAACAAAACCCTCCGCCCGTTCACCTCCCGCCCTGCCTCTGTTCATTGTTTGCCAGTCAAGTCCACACCCCGCTCCCAGGTGTGGGTAATTGGGGAGGATTAACACAGATGGGATGCAATGTTGCAACAATCACTAAAAACACCCAAACAGTTAAAAATCAACCTAAAAGCACCTAATCAATTAGAAAACATGCAATATAAAACATAACATAAGAACATTAAACATAAGAACAACATTACCACTCTGTGACATATCGCCACATTAGCATATAAATGCTGAACCAATCTGGAATAAAGAGGGATGCTGACCAGTAGAGGTGGTTCACCACACTTTGCTTCCACAGTCTCACATCCTGGGTCGTCTTTCTCTTCCCCAGCTCTTCGATTTTCCTACCAATTCATGGAGAGCCAAATAGACCCACATTTAAAATAGAAAAAAAATCCTGTAATATTCACTATATACATCCCCAAAGATTACCTTTTCCCATGTGCCAGGGGTCAAAGTAGACTGATTTATTTTTTTTCCTCCCGCAAATACTTCTGCACCCCTGTGTGGCGGTCAGTCACAACTTGCTGCACATCGACCCCCCTCCCCAAAAGTGTGCTCAGACTTCGCACAAATCCCTCCTTCTCCATTCGCACACTATTTCAACTTCATTGCTCTGAAAATAAACATAAATCTCCATTGATCTGTGAATAATTAACCATGAAATGTATTGGAATCATCAGGTAATGTTGTGCCTGTACGAGCTGGATATCAATAACTTTGTTTCTTTTGAGATCCATCATGGTGTAGTTGCCATATTTGGCTGAGTGTCCTTCAGAAATGCAAGTTATACTTAATTTACATTTGATAGCAAAGGAATAAAATAAATAAATGTAAACGTATTCACCAGGTGAATCAGCTCGCATGTCATCACCAAGAGTCACAGGTCCAGATTCAGTAGCCTCCTGGATGATATCAGCTTGCTCTAGCTGCCACTGCCAGCTCACTGTTGGAATTAAGAGCTTTGCCTGATGTCGATCGAATGTCTGCTTGGACAGTCCTTGCACATTGAAGGCACCCAGGAACTAAAATATGAAAAGTTACGTCATGAAATGAGAGATGCACAGACCTTATCAAAACTAACCTAAACATTTTTGGCCTATACCTTAGAAATCTGGCTAAATGTTTAGCCAGACTTTCTGGAAGATGAATTTCCGTCATGGTCCCTGTGTCACAAGACACACTGCAGCTGGGAGCTCTAAACTGGGTGGCTATATAAAAAACAAAGAAACAGCACATTTATAAATGTTTAAAAGAGCATAAAATCACGTGTAACAATAATCTGTAAAACAAATTAAAACTAGAAGGTAATAATAAAATGTTTACATAGAAGATTATTAAAAATAATTCACCTTTGCTACGGGTAAGGCTTCACGTCAGGCTGGACAAATGCATTCTTGCAGACTACTAAATCAGTCTGACAGCCAATGTCTTGGGTAGATTTAGCCTGAAAATAATGAAAATAGAAGCACATTGTTGTTGGAGTTTATAAAGTCAGATAATATACAAAAGAAACTGTCAGATATAGGTGCTTTATAACATTCCTAGTGTGTGATCGTTATTATAACGTAAAAGTCAGTCACATATGATGTGGAGAGCCTGAAATGCGACCTCCTGAACAGAATTCCTCACAGAATCGGGTCATGCTGTGCTGGATTTCACACTGTAATGATGTCTGTCAACTAGTGCTGCGTTAGTTAAGAGTCACTGTTGCAGAATCGACTGACACAAAAACAACCCGAATTTTCTCTGAGCCTGACAGTAATAGTCATGTGGACCGTTAAGTCGGCCAGGGCTTCGAGATATGTTCCGATTCGCCGCTGATTCTAACCTTACATCCCGTTCCACATTTTGTGAACTTGACAAATTAGCCCGAAGGAAGTGCAGACTGATATTAGCTAAATTAAGTGAACCACGTCTCTCAAACTTTGCATTTAGGTAGGGAATTGAGCTGCACTATTTCTGCGGTCAGGTCTGTCTACGAGTCCGAGAGCTCCACAAGCGGTCAGCCCCGTCCGAGAGCTCCACAAGCGGTCAGCCCCGTCCGAGAGCTCCATGAGCGGTCAGCCCCGTCCGAGAGCTCCACGAGCGGTCAGCCCCGTCCGAGAGCTCCACAAGCGGTCAGCCCCGTCCGAGAGCTCCATGAGCGGTCAGCCCCGTCCGAGAGCTCCACGAGCGGTCAGCCCCTTCCGAGAGCTCCACGAGCGGTCAGCCCCGTCCGAGAGCTCCACGAGCGGTCAGCCCCGTCCGAGAGCTCCATGAGCGGTCAGCCCCGTCCGAGAGCTCCACGAGCGGTCAGCCCCGTCCGAGAGCTCCACGAGCGGTCAGCCCGTGCAGCAGCTAGTAGGCGCTGCATCAGTCAGACATGCACTGGACTGACCGCCGGGGAGAACCGGGTGGAAGAATGGAACACAGAAGTGTCCCTCCAAGAGCTCCATCATATTTCAACCCATTTTGTGTTAAATGCACTGGGTTTTCCCCTTTTACCCATTGACATATGCCCTATTAATTATTTTACTGTATTTTACATCTAAATTTCATGGTTAAACAGTACATGCTACATGTTAAAATGATAGTTAGCTAGCTACTTCGATAAACTCAGCTAGTTTAAAGGCGGCAGTGACCTAAAATACATACATACAATTTAACTTACCGAAAAAAATGAAGTGTAGACTCCATGGACGCTCTATTAATGCAATTAGTGCTACAGCAAGTCATTTTGTCCAACATTTGCACAAATAATTAAAAATCCCGAAGCAGTTTCCAAGCCAGATCGAGGCTCTACTGAGGCCTTTCCATTGAGCTAGCTCTGTGGTCACGTGTGTCTGATGCTCATTAATTATACACAATTTTAGGCTTTTAATACACTTAAACAGAAGAGTGAGAAAAAAATTCACCCCCCTCAGAGTTGTCATGAGTGTAAACTAGATAATTTAAACAAAAAACATGTTTTGGTACCAGGCTGTAATCATGTTTATTTCTGCTGTGAAATTGGTATTTTTAACACGGGAGTCAATGAGGATTTGCTCGCTTCTGACACCAGCCCCAGCGGATGAGGGTGGAACTGCAATTTTTGGTATTTCCGGGTTGAGACCATTTTCTGAGCCGCATTGTGGGGGCTTGGTCGAGACAGAGAACGCAAGCTTGTGATTGGTCAGGGCACTGCTGTCACCTACACCGCCGCCATTGCGCCCTCAAAAACATAAAGAGAGCCGAGGATAACTATCGGCAGACGCGGAGAAGGTTGAAGAATACCTCGCGAAAAAAATGAACGTTTAATTCCCCTGTGACTGGAGGAGTGAAAAGATATGCAGCAAGCATTTTATTTGTGGATGGAAATGACAGGAAATGTGGGTTCAGAGGTGGTGAGCGCATGAAGAGGTGGAGAAGTATGATTGTATATTTAATATTTTTATCATGATTGTGGCTTATAGCAGTGACCAGTGAATGTTTTATTGTGTGGATGTGCATGTTGTGTTTACTTGTCCAAGGCAATTCAATTTCCCCCTTGGGGATCAATAAAGTCAACCTTGAACCCTTGAAGGATGAGAGACAAATTTGTCTGTGTTAAAAAGTCTCTTAAATACAAAAAAAACCCACAATATAAACACATTATCTTGGACTGGATACACGACGATACCACAGAACAGCGCTACGCCCTCTGTTGTCCTGGCGGGGAATTGCTTTGCAACACTCCCCAGGAGACGGAGAAGTATGAGGGCAAAATGTCTCCATCTGTGCGTGCGTCTCTCCCTTTTGGAGCTGACGGAGAAGTATAATTTAGGCTTAACTCTTCAGTCACATCTCCTTCTCTCCTACCCAAGTTCTCTTATCCTCTACTTCCTTCTAGGGATAGACACAACACATGTGATTCTTTGTGGCAATGATATTATCAGAAGATCGCCTCTGCTGTCTCATCCCTTTTCAATATCTGGAAGCTTCAGCACAATTAGAACCAGTTCATTGCCAACAAGACTAACACATTTACATGCATTTAAAAAAACAATTTTAGTCTATTTAAGGCAATAGTTTGGTTTTCTGATACACATGTGAATGCACTGACTGTTTATAATCTGTCCCGCCTCCATATTTTCTGGTTCCGGAGTAAGTCATATGTAAGCCAGCGGGGTTGCCCAGTCTGCGTCGGTATTTGTAATTAAACACTGACAGGCAAAAAACTCCAGAGTCGTTTAAAGAACTGAAGCCGGTAAATTGGCGTGACCCAGAAGTTATATCTCGTACCCCTAAGAAGCCACGGCATTTTTAAATTTTACTCTAATATCAGAGAAAGAAGGTTTGAGGCTAACATTAAGCTAACAATGCTCATGGTGAATTATAAATAGTTGGCTCTAAAAATGTCTCAAGCTACTTTTTCAGTTACCAACAACTCAATATTACAGTGAAATGTATTAATCCACTTATCAACTTACTGTGTATGAATTGGTTTCGCTTGCCATCTAGAATCTACTGGTGCTGACCCGTAACTGGCAACAGTTGCTCAGAGCAGACTTGTTTGTTTTGATAAATGGACTACAGTACACACATTTGACCACAGGATGTCATTCTAATGGCACTTACACACTAGCATCGGCTCCACTTTGCTCCTCCCGCCCCAGCTTGGCTGCGTTCGTTCCACACTGCCTTAGGAATGCGAACATGAGAAGGAAAAGGAAAAACGGAAAAAAAGGAAGAAAAAAAACTTAGGAAAAAAAATAATAAGGAAAGACAAAAAAAGAGGAAAAAAGAAAGAAAGGAAAAATAACTAAAGAAAATAAATGGAATGTGAACATAATTGGCGGTCTGTGGCCTGTGATGTCATGAGCGCATCTCCGACAATATGGGTGGGGCAAAAAAACATGGAGAAGCCTGTGGTGTCTTTATTATTTTTAAAAAGCGGCTCTGATTCTATCTGCCAGTCAGAGGTTCCCCCTGATAGGGGCGTGACTTTGAGCCGGCCAATTAGCCGGTAGTGGGTGTGTCGGCCCTGTTCGGCTCCAGGAAGACCATCTTGGGAAGAGGGTTGAAAAGACGTCCAGTTGCTCTCAAGAAAATCCAAGGCCACCTAAATGAGAATACTCCCAAATAGGTCCAATTTAAGTAAAGCGGATGGAGTGTGTAAGTGCTATAATTTCATGCACATGTAATGTTCAAAGAATTAATTTTCTTTCCAAACTGGATTTGGTTAGCTGAGAGGGAAAAAGGGGTCACCGTGAAATGTTTTAATACGGCGCTTAACATCTGCTTGTAAATTTAATAAAAAATATTCCACATTTATGGTCAAATACATACCCCATAGAGGTGAATGGGTTAGCTGAAAGTGAGGTGAATGCTAGCTCACTTCCTTTCTGTTTTTATTAAACTTGTTGAGGTTTTGGTTATTTCCTTAAAACCAGTGATGCACCAAAAATCCTACAGAAAAGAAAAGTCGTCCTTCCAAACCATATACATTGTTTGTATTTGTGTGTGTGTGTGTGTGTGTGTGTGTGTGTGTGTGTGTGTGTGTGTGTGTGTGTGTGTGTGTGTGTACTCGTACAGATATCCTACTTAGGACCAGAAATGGCATATTCACTAATCATCTGAAGACCGATGGTCCATGTTCGGACCAAAACCCAGTCCTAATACAGTGGACTCCCTGTTTTACGCTTAGGGGTGAGGTTTATGCATATAATGTGAATAGAGTATTTGTTACAGTTAAGTTAAGGAATGCACTGGTTATGATTAGGGTAAGAGTTTGGGTTAGGCATAAATGCAGTAACTAAAATGAATGGAAGTTGATACAAAGTCCCAATATAGAAATAGAAGTGTGTGTGTGTGTGTGTGTGTGTGTGTGTGTGTGTGTGTGTGTGTGTGTGTGTTTGTGTGTGTGTGTGTTTAATCCAGGCACGATCCTGACCTCAGCCCACTTTAACAGCCTGTATTGCCTGTGAATGTTGTCAGTTTGCATGACTACACCAATTGCATTTGAGCTTCCTCACCACACCCTTCTTCTCAAATATGTGCGTACACACACACACACACACACACACACACACACACACACACACACACACACACACACACACACACACACACACAAACTGACATGCATAAACAGTTTTGGACAAAATACAAACCACACTCAACACAAAAGCACAGCTTGCACACACACATGCACACAAGAATGCACACACACACACACACACATGCACACATACTTAGTTTAAAATGTTACTCCATTTTCTTGCCTGCAGTGAAAAAAAAGACATCTGCACAGCAAACATGAAAATCCCCTGAGTCACAGTACCAAAAATTCCTCACTCTTATCCTCCCCGGCTTTCCCTTTCACTCACACAAACGTGCACATGTACTCACCACCAGATAATAGCTTTTATTCTCTAGAGAGCATTCTGTGGCAACAGAGTGTAATGTGTTGTCATGTTGTGTGGAGCTTCTTCACCAAATGCACAAATATCATTTCTCCTGTGGTTCATCATTCTTCCTCTTATTTCTAGGCATTCATTAAAGCAAATATTTGAAATTAAGAAAGAAAAAATCACTAAGAGCAGTGTTGAAGCAGCCTTATAAAGTGGTGTTTGATCTCTGGCTTGTGGATCTGTGGATTTGATTTGTGATCGAATAAACTGTCTAATCTTGTTATTCAAAACTGACAGAAATATTGAATAATCTCAAAACATGATACAGTGGGGCAAAAAAGTATTTAGTCAGCCACCGATTGTGCAAGTTCTCCCACTTAAAATGATGACAGAGGTCAGTAATTTACATCATAAGTACACTTCAACTGTGAGAGACAAAATGTGAAAAAAAAATCCATGAATTCACATGGCAGGATTTTTAAAGAATTTATTTGTAAATCAGGGTGGAAAATAAGTATTTGGCCAATAACAAAAATTCAACTCAATACTTTGTAACATAACCTTTGTTGGCAATGACAGAGGTCAAATGATTACTATAGGTCTTTACCAGTTTTGCACACACAGTAACTGGTATTTTGGCCCATTCCTCCATGCAGATCTTCTCGAGAGCAGTGATGTTTTGGGGCTGTCGCCGAGCAACACGGACTTTCAACTCCCTCCACAGATTTTCTATGGGGTTGAGGTCTGGAGACTGGCTAGGCCACTCCAGGACTTTCAAATGCTTCTTACAGAGCCACTCCTTTGTTGCCCGGGCGGTGTGTTTGGGATCATTGTTGTGTTGGAAGACCCAGCCACGTTTCATCTTCAAAGCTCTCACTGATGGAAGGAGGTTTTGGCTCAGAATCTCACGATACATGGCCCCATTCATTCTTTCCTTAACACGGATCAGTCGTCCTGTCCCCTTAGCAGAAGAACAGCCCCAAAGCATGATGTTCCCACCCCCATGCTTCACAGTAGGTATGGTGTTCTTGGGATGCAACTCAGTATTCTTCTTCCTCCAAACACGACGAGTTGAGTTTATACCAAATGTTCTACTTTGGTTTCATCTGACTACATGACATTCTCCCAATCCTCTGCTGTATCATCCATGTGCTCTCAGACGGGCCTGGACATGCACTGGCTTCAGCAGCGGAACACATCTGGCACTGCAGGATTTGATTCCCTGCCGTTGTAGTGTGTTACTGATGGTGACCTTTGTTACTGTGGTCCCAGCTCTCTGCAGGTCATTCACCAGGTCCCCCCGTGTGGTTCTGGGATTCTTGTTCACCGTTCTCATGATCATTTTGACCCCACGGGATGAGATCATGCGTGGAGCCCCAGATCGAGGGAGATTATCATTGGTCTTGTATGTCTTCCATTTTCTGATAATTGCTCCCACAGTTGATTTTTTCACACCAAGCTGCTTGCCTATTGTAGATTCACTCTTCCCAGTCTGGTGCAGGTCTACAATTCTTTTCCTGGTGTCCTTTGAAAGCTCTTTGGTCTTGGCCATAGTGGAGTTTGGAGTCTGACTGTTTGAGGCTGTGGACAGGTGTCTTTTATACAGATAATGTGTTCAAACGGGTGCCATTAATACAGGTAACGAGTGGAGGACAGAAAAGCTTCTTAAAGAAGACGTTACAGGTCTGTGAGAGCCAGAGATTTTCTTTGTTTGAAGTGACCAAATACTTATTTTCCACCCTGATTTACAAATAAATTCTTTAAAAATCCTGCCATGTGAATTCATGGATTTTTTTTCATACTCTGTCTCTCACAGTTGAAATGTACCTATGATGTAAATTACTGACCTCTGTCATCATTTTAAGTGGGAGAACTTGCACAATTGGTGGCTGACAAAATACTTTTTTGCCCTACTGTATATAAGCAGAATCTCCTTAGATTTTATAATAAAAGATGTGAACAGCATACATACAAAAATTGCTTTCAGATAGAAATTGAGATTCTGTGAAGGAAAAACATTATTACAAGTTTTTAAGGGATATTCCACACAAAATAGAATTTTTTTTTTCTGACATACTTCCCAGAGTAAGATAAGGGGGAACTTTTCAAACTGACCACATTTTACCAGAGGTAAGATACTGACTACTGATAAAAAAAAAAAAAAAAAAAAAAAAAAAAACATGGCCACTTCAATTTTCCTGAGACCCCAACATCTCTCTGGGGATTTTATAAATTCAGATTTACTAGACAGATTTATGCAAATATGTATCTGCATTTGTTACTAAACAGGAGGTTCAAACAGATCCTGAAATGTTCGCACACCGTTTCTTTGCGTACTGTAAAGTTGTTCTATGGTTGATGTCTTTTTATTGCAGTTACTTTATTTAAAATTATGATGCCATATTAAATAAAATCAATTGTATGGCATTCTGTCAGCCATTACTGCTAAAAGACAGATTCCTGCTGTCCTGAAGACACGAGGCAGACATAATCTGCATTTCCATCTGACGCGGATAGACAAGATGCTAACGTGGAGAGAGAAAGTGTTTTAATGGGTGGGGAAAAGAGAGAGAGGCCTTATTGTGTCACTTGTCAGTTGTTTGTTATGTCGGAGGCTTCTCCTCATGATGCTGTGTGTGTAGTTTGTCCATTTGAACTACTAACCTGTCACTCTTTCTGCGTTCAGGAATCTCCAAAGCAGCATCAGTAGATTTTTTAGGGTTTTTTTCAGGTATTTTTCACAATATTTCATTGTCTTTCAGCTTTTCCCAATAAAAAAAAAGTTGATGACAAAACATACATGATATGCAAGATGCAGAACCGATGCACCTTGAGTGAAAATATCATTTTATGTTGGCATTTTTAAGCTTTTTAGCTTTGTCTGTACAGTTGTTTCACCGTGTTTACATCATGTGGCTGTCTTCCTGGGATGTTCTGATACTGGAGCTGTCAACATTTCAGCTAAATATCAGCTGCCTCTGCCACACATATAAACATCAAGATGAAAGATGGGAGAGATAAGATCCCTCATAAGCCTGAAAGAAGTAACGGTCCCTTGGAGATAATACATTGACACGCACAGACAAAAAAATCCAGTTAGGAGACAAGAGACAGCGTGGAGAACAATGCATGAAGGAGGGATTAGAGGACTTGCAGCTCTCTGCTTTGAATTGCTGACAGATGTGTTAAGTTAATGTTTTTGTCAACAACAGTTAGGACAGATTTAACAAGACTTGAAAAACATAATGCAAACATAAAGGATTATTCTATTCTATTCTTCTATTCTATAATTATAATTATGTGAGTAGACCTTTTTACTTTTAAGGATTTCAGACAATAAACCTAAACTTTTTCTCTGGAAGAAACCAGGATATAGATTTTTATTTATAAGTGTAAAAGCACCAGTTCGTTCACTATAATTATCTATTATGGTGAGACTTTTCAATAGTAATAGATGGTATTTTTCATTTGCTTTGTTGTCATAAGGGTTAGAGATGTTACTGGTGTTATTTATGGAAATATAAATAAATCGAAATAGCTGCAATCCTTCAAACAGCCATAAGTCCCGTCACTAACATTCACTAAAGCACTCAGTGGCGGCTGGTGAAAAATATTTTTGGTGGGGCTGTGCTATTTTTTATTTTTAAACAAACATGTGCTTTCTGAGCTTTGTGCACAACTTCACTATTTCCTGAATTAAGCACAGCTCTTTTATTTCCTGTCTTACATCATTGGACAAACTGATTAATCCAGGTGTGTGACTATTGGCACGCTGCCTTGCGGACCAAGGTTGAAAAATACTGCATTAAATTGCACATAAAATAACACGACCATAAATGGTAAATAGGCAATGCAAGAGGCAAGTAACAAAACATTTTGTTTAATTTCAACATTTGAGTGAACACCAAAAATTATGAGCAGGTCACTGTTACAGTAATGGTAGAAAACATCACTTAGACAAAATGCCAGAAATTTACACTGTTAAATATTTCTGGAGTGTTGTGCCAAGGTCAACTTTATACAAAGATCAAGTGGATGCATTTGTGTGTGTGATACCTCATTTGTACAGAAATTTTGCCCTTCTGTCCTTCTGAGTGGCAAAGCTCTCGATTAGCTTTTTATTGAAGTCAGGAATGTTTGTGACAAGCTTTTTTTTCCATGGAGAGCATGGCAAGAGCATTCAGCCCATCCTGTGTCATGGTGTTCCTCAAGGAAAGTCTTAATCCTCTTTAAAGTAGAAAAGCACCTTTCTGATTCGGCTGTGGTCATGGGTGTGGTGACAAGAATCTTCTTTTGTATGGCTCAGGATGGTGTGAAAAACCTGTCATATGATAAATAAAAAACAACAGATAAGTACATAGGAAACACTTTCATAGGAAATAATGTCATCAGTATCCTCTTACAAATGTCATATTTCCCAGTTTTTGGGACAATAAAACATTTCTGATTCTCAATCAGATGTTTTTACATTTGAGGTAAAAACATCTAATTGAGAATCAGAAATGTTTAATTGTCCCAAAAGCTGGGAAATTTGTTTGCTGCAGCAGAAGTGTAACAAGTAAAATGGAATCAGATTGATGTATGTACAAATTTACATGAAATAAATATTTACATGATTAAATATGTATAATAAGTATGTGTGTTGAAATTAGTTTTTACAGTTATTGCACATTAAACATGTTATTAAACAAATGTCCCGGTTTGTGGGACAACCAAGGATTTCTGATTCTGATTGTCTTGTTCACAGAAATGTAATGTACAGCTTACAAGGGCGTCAGTTTTTTTTTCAGAATTGCTGGGGACAATAACCATACACTTGAGTGGGGTTTAAAAATTGCTGGGGACAATATAGGCTAGCACAGGGGTCGGCGGCTCTGTAGCCGCATGCGGCTCTTCCATCCATCTGATGCTCTGTGCTTGTAAAATAATGAATGGATATTTAAATAAAAAGCTTTATATTTTACTGCATTAATTTTACATCTGTATGCTAATTCTAAATGTAAAGATTGTCTGCGTAAACCTGAACAGTTCCAACCCGGTCTTACTGTGAGACCGGGTTGACGCGTCACGCTTGTGCGTAATCATAGGCGCTTCCTGAGCTGGAGGATGTCAGATTCTGGGATTCTCCTCAGACGGCTCCTGGATGTGTCGCCACATTGGAGACAGGAACAAGCACTATTCAGCCAAAATTTCATAATCAGGGAACATTTTCTAAGTGACAAGTCTCTCTGAGAGACCGGGTTTGGAAAACACTCGCTTCAGTGGGAGGAACCTTCTCACATGCGCTCTGGTTCTGAGAGCCTGGATTTGTATTCTGAACAGTCTAAACATGTTTTTAAAAGAAACGTAAGACAAAAGTGGCACCTGCTCAGTAAAACCACCAACAGGGTGAAAAATATCAAAATATTGTAGGCAGAGACGGGCTACAACTTCTGGATCATCTTTATATAAATCGTTTTATTCATTATCTTCTTATGAAAGATAACTTTGACGTACACGAGCGACCAGGCGCGTTGCAAGATTTTCAAAAGTGTGGGAGATGTTGTCTGTGCCTAAAATAATTTGATGTTATTCACCTTGTTAGTTTAATTTCCATAACAGCGGAGCAGGTGCGAATTTTAGACGTGTCACGCAGGTCTCCGTTTTAAACATGTTTAAACTGTTCAGAATACAAATCCAGGCTCTGTCTCGTTAGATCGGTGTAACTAAAGTTTGTACTGAATGAAACTTTACATTAAACCATGTTGAAAAGAAAAGGATCCGATTAAATCATTTCCCCTCATTTACAGTCATGATGTACAGTGCGCGTGGCTCTGGGGTTAATCAGGTTTAGTTGTTTCTCTTTGCAACAATCTTCATGCACAAGAAGGCAAAACAGTTAAATGGCAGGTTACAGATATTTATATTAGACTTTTATTTTGACGGATAAACTCAAGGATGCTGGCTGTTTTGAAAGAATTACCCCGACGCACACTGATGCGCATGGATGAGCTTGGAAACATGTTCTTTTTATGAAATTATGAAAGTTTGGCTGAACAGCGCTTGTTCCCGTCTCTAATATGGAGACGCATGACGCATCCAGTCGCCTCTTCAGCTCAGAAAGCACCTGTAGAGACATTTGATCACGCACAAAGTTTATGTGGAGCAGAAGCGGTCGGGCCACGGCAGGTGAAACGTTCCTAGCCTACATGAAGTGAAACTGTTTAATTGTAACATTAATATGTTACTGGACATGCTGGTCTGGTTGGTTAGACCAGTGTTTGAAGTGGAAAACACACACACACACACACACACACACACACACACACACACACACACACACACACACACACACACACACACCAATTAATGCTGATAGCATGGACTAGAAGACAGGTGATGGTTTTATTTAAATGATGATCAGGCTGCTGTAAAATCTAATCTCAATCCACATCCAGACGGAATGATCCTCTATTCTATTTGCTCTGCTCTTCTCTGGGCTGATGTAGCTGACGGTGCGCGCGGGGCGCCTAGTGGCTGTGATGCACATTTTACGCATTTGGAGAGATGGACTGGATGCTTTGCGTTTACTGGAAGATGGTCCACTTAACGCACGGGTGTAGACTACATATTAATGACAAATGAATGAAAATTAAATTGTGAGTTTTTACTTAATATTTTAGAAATTAAAATGATGGGGGAACACATTTATGACGTCTTTTTAAACAACATTTTCTAGCGCGACCTGCCTGCTTCACTAAGTCACTGCTTATTAAGGTCTGTCCAAAAACCGTGGCCCACCCAAAAATGAAAACCTGGCGCCGCGCCAGTTATAAACCTCTGCAAATTGTTGTTCTTCACTTTATCAAACTCAGACTTTGTACAGCTAATGTCAAGATGTAAAATTATGAATTCAGTCGAGCTCTTCCGTCCCTCCCTCTCCTGCTCTCCTGGAAACCCGACATCGGCTGTCAGAAGTGGAGGTGAAGAAGGAGATGAGGCAAACAGAGTGAGTGCGACATAAAGAAACCAGACTGGTGTGGAGGTGAGCAAAACAGCTGGAAAAGTGTGGGCGTTGAATCCCCCACGGGTGCGATGTCCATGCGAGCGACCTGTACCTGCTGCTGTCACCTGGTTGTGAGCAGCCCTCTGCTGTCTGAGGGTAGGCCCCGCCCACAACGCTGCGGCTACTGCGGTGTTTTCTTTACTGTGGGAAACGGGTAATAATGGCTCTTTGATGGGAACAGGTTACCGACCCCTGGTATAAGATCTGAGCAGGTAAAACAAAAATCCTCATCAGCAGGCTTTTTTGAAAGTGGGGGGGACACAGCTGCCAATCACAAATTTTGCCGGGGACATGTCCCCGGTGTCCCCGGTTAAACTGACGCCTATGACAGCTTACCTCTGCACCCAGCTGCTGTTGTTCCCTGCATGGCAACGTTAGCTCTGCTGCCTAGCATGGCTAGCTTCACCGTGTTGTTGTCCATGTGTGCCCGGGATGACTCGTGTTTCTTCCCCTTCTCAGAAAAATGTTTCATGTCTGTAACTCCTGACTCATCCATGCCTTATCTGTCCCAGCCGTTTTGAATAACAAACACGGAAAGCAAAATAACGCATTAGCGTGATTGCATCCAGCTAGCCAAGCCTTCCGGGTGTACCAATTTCGGGAGAAGCCTAGTGTGTACAGTTTACCTCTCTCCTTCTCCTGCTGGCTTATACGTTGGGCTGATCTGGTCCAAGCTCTTTGACATTAAGTTTTTCCACCATAGTTCTCCTCTCGAACGGATAGTGGAGAAGAGACTGAACTGAATTCAGTGGCTGCTGAGATCCAGTATCAATGCTGGTTGTAGTCACAGGTGGCGTCCATGTTACATCTGCGTCACAACCAAAAACGACTCTGCCGAGTTCTACCGAACACCAACGAATCCTTTGGCGGTAGCTCCTTCGCCCATCATGCTACTGAAACGTTCTGAAACAACGGCGACGCTGATTGGATACATTCCCATTCCTACCCTTTGATATTCTTGTCAGCAATTGGACAGCTGGTCTCGTCCTGTTTGGGCGATTGAAAAACAGCACACAGCCTCCACTGCTCGGCAGAGATCGGCAGAGACCGGCACAGACCTATATATATATATATATATATATATATATATATATATATATATATATATATATATATATATATATATATATATATATATATATATATATATATATATACATATATACAGGTGCTGGCCAGTAAATTAGAATATCATCAAAAGGTTGAAAATATTTCAGTAATTCCATTCAAAACGTGAAACTTGTACATTATATTCATGCAATGCACACAGACCAATGAATTTCCAATGTTCATTACATTTAAATTTGATATTCATAAGTGACAACTAATGAAAACTCCAAATTTGGTATCTCAAAAAATTAGAATATTCTGAAAAGGCTGAATATAGAAGACACCTGCTGCCACTCTAATCAGCTGATTTACTCAAAACACCTGCAAAGGCCTTTAAAAGGTCCCTCAGTCTTGTTTTGAAGGCACCACAATCATGGGGAAGACTTCTGACTTAACAGCTGTCCAAAAGACAATCATTGACACCTTGCACAAGGAGGGCAAGACACAAAAGGTGATTGCTAAAGAAGCTGGCTGTTCGCAGAGCTCTGTGTCCAAGCACATTAACAGACAGGCGAAGGGACGGAAAAAATGTGGTAGAAAAAAGTGTACAAGCTCTAGGGATAACCGCACCCTGCAGAGAATTGTGACGACAAACCCATTCAAAAATGTGGGGGAGATCCACAAAGAGTGGACTGCAGCTGGAGTCAGCGCTTCAAGAACCACCACGAGGAGACTCATGAAAGACATGGGATTCAGGTGTCGCATTCCGTGTGTCAAGCCACTCCTGAACAAGAAACAGCGCAAGAAGCGTCTCGCCTGGGCCAAGGACAAAAAGGACTGGACTGATGCTGAGTGGTCCAAAGTTATGTTTTCTGATGAAAGCAAGTTCTGCATTTCCTTTGGAAATCAAGGACCCAGAGTCTGGAGGAAGAGCGGAGAAGCACAGAATCCACGTTGCATGAGGTCCAGTGTAAAGTTTCCACCGTCAGTGATGGTGTGGGGTGCCATGTCATCTGCCGGTGTTGGCCCACTCTGTTTCCTGAGGTCCAGGGTCAATGCAGCCGTCTACCAGGAAGTTTTAGAGCACTTCATGCTTCCTGCTGCTGACCAACTTTATGGGGATGCAGACTTCACCTTTCAACAGGACTTGGCACCTGCACACAGTGCCAAAACCACCAGCACCTGGTTCAAGGACCATGGTATCCCTGTCCTTGATTGGCCAGCAAACTCGCCTGACCTTAACCCCATAGAAAATCTATGGGGTATTGTGAAGCGGAGGATGCAATACGCTAGACCCAACAATGCAGAGGAGCTGAAGACGACTATCAGAGCAACCTGGGCTCTCATAACACCTGAGCGGTGCCACAGACTGATCGAGTCCATGCCACGCCACATTACTGCAGTTATTGAGGCAAAAGGAGCCCCGACTAAGTATTGAGTGCTATACATGCACATTCTTTTCATGTTCATTCTTTTCAGTTGGCCAACATTAGAGAAACAAACATTTTTTCATTGGCCTTTAGAATATTCTAATTTTCTGAGATACCAGATTTGATGTTTTCATTGGTTGTCACCTATAAATATCAAAATTAAACGTAATAAACATCGGAAATACATTGGTCTGTGTGCATTGCATGAATATAATGTACAAGTTTCACGTTTTGAATGGAATTACTGAAATATTTTCAACCTTTTGATGATATTCTAATTTACTGGCCAGCACCTGTATATATATATATGTAGATATATATATATATATATATATATATATATATATATATATATATATATATATATATATATATATATATATATATATATATATATATATATATATATATATATATATATGATTTATTTTTGTTACAAAACACACAATTAACTTAGAATATGTGATTATTGTTAATTTTATTTATTTATTTTTTTAATAAAAATTAAAAACACGGAAAAACTGGGAGGGCGGCGCCCTATCGCCCTCTACTGGCCAGCCGCCACTGAAAGCACTGTATCGTCAAATGAACGTAGTCCTAGTTTAATGTCAACCCATCAAATTCAACAGCAAAAAGAAAAGTAATGACAATGTTTAGCTTTATTTGTCTTTTAATGTTCATTTAGAGCAATAACGTTCAACATATAATAAAGATAACTAATATGTAGTAATTATCATATTATTGTTAAAGTAATAATAAGAAATGCTAATGATGTAGGGATGTATATTTGTATATAAACACATTGTTCCTACCTAGTTTAATGCAGAGCTTCTTGGAATGCAGCATTCTGTTAGCCTAGGAAGACCATCAGTTTGCTGAAGCAAAAGGTTGGTCTAGCCATGCTCCATTAGAACCTCTGCAGCCCCACCCACTCAATTGGTTTGGTTATCCAATCACACAGCTCTATTGGTTTGGTGGGCCATCACAGTGCTCTATTGGTTTGGTTTTCCAATCACAGCACTCTATTGGATGGTTATCCAATCACACAGCTCTATTAGTTTGGTGGGCCAATCACAGTGCTCTATTGGTTTGGTTTTCCAATCACAGCACTGTATTGGTTGGTTATCCAGTCACACAGCTCTATTGGTTTGGTGAGCTAATCACAGCACTCTAATGGTTTGGTGTAACGTGATGAAGGAGCTCTTTCCACCAAGAATTTAACCTCTTTCCACAGACACCTCTGACACAGTGCTCGAGAGCATGAAACAGCCTCAAGGTCATGCATTTGCTTCTAAACTGTTTACTTTTCAGCAAAAGAAGAAAGAAGATTAAAAGACTCTTTTCTTTTATTAAATCAAAGAACTCTATTTTTAATAAAGCTAATCAAAACAACTGTTAGTCAATAATACAATGTGACCGATCTGTGAAATCACAATTTTATGATTAATATGTTTTAATAAGTAATATGACTTAATCTAGTTCACTAGACACACTGACACACGTAATGAAAACAATCACATGACACATTGCTGTACTGATCCAATCAGAACCTTCCTAGTCTGAAGCATGACATAGTCTCTGTGGTGTTTCCAAATCTGCCAGCTTTGATTCGACCAGAATTCAAAACATCCAGATTAACAAAACTACTTCCAACGCCATCTTAGTTCAGTTCTTAAGATCTCACTGAGTTCACCGCATGCTAAGCGAAGTATCGGACCGGCCATCTGTACTTCCCTTTTTAAGCTGAGAACCACCAAGATGGAAAAATCTGTTGCATTTTACCAACAAGCAACGGTTCCTTTCAGAATAAATGCTGAACTCACCGACCCAAGGAGGGTCCCCTTTTGATGCTGCGAACCACCTGTCGCTTTTTACCTGGAGACTGTCCAAGGACTAGTCTGTCGTGCTGTGACGCTGTACCACTGGCTCCAGTACCGAGAGGAGGGTCCGTGGACCTGACATTCTGGATCTATAGTTGGTGGTCTCCCTGAGGGTATGTGTGAATGCGACAATATGGCGTCTCATGTGTTTATGACTACTCCGGTCAAACTCTGATCAGTTAGGAGCAAAACAACATCATCCCACTCAGACTTGATCCTCCGGATACGAGAGTTCTGAATAACACTCATTCACACACACACCATCCATCTCACACCTCATTCAAACAGAACATCCATCATTAGAGAGTTAGTATTGTTTAAATTGTTTAAAATTATCTAGTAATAAACCATCTTAAACATTTGAAAGTCTCTCTCTCTTCTCTTGTCTCTCAGTTAATACAAAGTGTTTCCTAATCCCTGCATTAAAAAGTTCCAATCTTCTGATTAAATAACCCAGTAGTCCGGAAGATGGATTTCATACTCGATATGCAATTTTAATGTCTTACGGTCCTTAACTAAATGTAAATTACAATCATTACATTGGTTATCCAATCACAGTGCTCTATTGGTTTGGTGGGATAATCACAGTGCATTATTGGGTGAGCAGCATGAGCATGTGACTGAGAGAAAGTAAGATGACAATGGCTCCAAAGCAGTCATATCACAGCACTCTTTTGGTGGACCTGGGGTGTTTCTCAATGCCAAGGAACCTTGCCTTAATGTCTTGGCCCTGCCCCAGTTGCCTAGGAGATACCTCATCAGGAACCACCAAGACGTGTTCCAATGTTCATGTTCTATCAAGGCATGTGTTCTCCGTTTGTTAGCCGTTTAGCTAGCTGAGCAAGGATACACGGGAGGTGTCGTGTAGCCTAGCCTTGGTAAAAAAAAAAATTACCCACAATACAACGCTGTATTTTCAAAAGGATGGCGGATCAGAAGCTGGCAGCTATTTCGGGGTCAAATTTTAAGTTTAAAAGTAAGTCAACTCATTTAAAATATTTTTTTTAGATCCAAGGAATTATTTATGGATGTTTAGTTGCTTAGTAGTTGCAGCTTCGGTGGCTAGCAGGTAGTAACTCGCTTATATATTTAATTTAACTAATATATACGCAATTTCAAAAGTTAGAGGCTCTTTATATATTTACATTGAGACTAACACATATATAATATAATGTTACCTCATGGGTCACATGACCGCCGTGGAAGCCGCAGTCATGTTATGCAAGTCTGTTCCATTTAACCGTTTTGACCAAGGAAGGACAGTGTCTTCGTAAGCAAGAGCCTGGCCTCGCAAGACATCGCCTCGCAAGGCCAGGCGCCTTAACATTGAGAAACACTCCAGGTGTTACAGAAAATACAAAGATGGCTATGACTCAAATGAAACAGCTTTGGCATTAACTTGGACTGTTAAGACTTGGGATTTTCTTTGACTCAAGAGTAGATAGAAATATGTTTATTTAGAAAACGGATGTTTCTGCATCTTCTCGGAGTATAGCGGAGTGCCTCATTGACGGAAATTCATAGCAGTTAGTGTAACACATTGTTTTTTATCCAATAGCATGTGGAGAAATTTTGTAAGGCCACTGAAAGTTGTCAATGGGTCGTGACCAGACTATCTATATTCACAAGTAAAGGATGGCTTGCCAGGCTAGCGTTCTGTACAGCCTAGAATTTTCTCACTGCTTACTTTGCTCATTTAAAAACAATGATGTTCAAAAATATCTTTAAAGCAGTTAAAAGATGATAATTGGTAAATAGCCTGTATTTGATATTGTCATGAGCTGAACTAGGAAGACCCGTGAAGACGCCAAACACAGTAAAAATAGATTTAAAAAAAAAGTCTTTATTTGCAGCAGAGTTACCAGGAGGACGAGGCTGGAGACAGAGTCGGGGACAGGCGAAGGTCGAAATGGCAGGCAGCATGAAAAGCAGGGGTCAGGAGAAAAACAAGGTCCGGAGGTAGAGATCAGGCAGGGTGAATCGCTGGAGAATTAACTGGCAGGGCCAGAGGTGGAGCTAGCCTAAATGGCGCCCTGTGCGAGATCCCCCTGTGAAGTAGGAACCCAACTGAGCGTGGATGCGGTGAGACTCCTGGGACCACCGCTGGACATGGACGAGACAGATGGGCTTGAGCGGTGTAGCTGCAAAACCTTGCGTCTGTGAAGGCTGTGAACTAGTAGAAGGTCTCCGGGACTGCCACTGTTGCGTTGTCAGATATCCGCTGCGCAAGACGGCCGCAGCAGGCCTGGATGGAGGACTGGAACCTCTGCGTGGCAGTGGACTGATGGCCAGCCGCGTTCCCGAGAACGGTGACTCCTGCTCCTTCTCTAGTTCCATGAATTCCAGGAGCATGAGATGTTCCATGACAGGTATGAAGAAAAGAGAAAAAAACAATACTCCCAAGTGGTGTGTCGGCGTCGGGTCAGACTTTTGGCCAGATTATTCTGTCATGAGCTGAACTAGGAAGACTCGTGAAGATGCCAAACACAGTAAAAATAGATTTAAAAAGAAAAGCCTTTATTTGCAGCAGAGTTACCAGGAGGGCGAGGCTGGAGACAGAGTCGGGGACAGGCGAAGGTCGAAATGGCAGGTAGCGTGAAAGGCAGGGGTCAGGAGAAAAACAAGGTCCGGAGGCAGAGATCAGGCAGGGTGAATCGCTGGAGAATTTACTGGGAGGGCTGTAAATAATCTGGCAGGGAACTGGTGGTTGACTGGTGAATATATAGTAGGGGAAGCAGGTGTGTGAGATGAGCTGAGGAGTCAGGAGCAGGTGAAGTGGATGAAACTGATTGTGGTAGTCAGGGAAACAGGGCTTGGCTGGGGCTTGATGATGAGACCAGGTGTGCTGCATGAAGGCTGAGGAGGGTGAAGGATTGGGAGTCATGACAGATATAGCATCTTCTAGAGTCATAAAACCATAAGGTGGTTTACAACACTATCAATCATTCATCCACAAGTTTATTTACTGCAGCCTTATAGGAAAGCTGATGTCTCATGCAGAGGAAAATATGTGTGTCTCACACACACACACACACACACACACACACACACACACACACACACACACACACACACACACACACACACATTCACATTTCCAGACAGGTGCTAAAGATTCCTTTTGTGTCTCTTATATCACCTGTTAAGTGTTGGTAATCAGGTGTCTGTAAACACCACAAAAGAAAAAGTTCAGTTTCAGGAAGAAACAATAAAAATGACTCACCAGGTTATGAATGGCCAAGGTCATCTAAAATCTTTTGTTAAAACAAAACAATAACATTTCCGAAGACATTGTTTCACACATGAATCCATCCACCCCTGCATACACAGCTGAGGTGCAACATGATAAGTTACACTGATGGTCAACATTTTAGAGAATGCGGTAGACAACATAAAACTTTTATTAGAATTATTTAATATGCAGTTAATGGTGAAAGCATTAAAGGTGTTTCTCACTCATTCGATTGGATTGGCAGTAACCACTTAGGATCCCCATCTTGACCCCTTTGACCCAGGGGTGGACTGGGACCAAAATTTGGCCCTGGCATTTTTATGAACCGGTGGCACTCGGCAGAGGAGGTTGCTGCTCGCGACTTGTCTATCCCGCCAAATGTGGGGGAGGGAAGGGGTGTTGTGTGTGCTGCTCGCAGACTTGTCTCTGTAACCGCATGGGAGATGGGGGCTTGGTTTGGGATGGCCCAAGCTGGGCAAGTAACCCACTTGGCTAAGCGGTCCACCGGGAATGATGCCAGAATGCCAGATAGGCCAGTCCACCCCTGCTTTGAACGCAACATTATCCACGTGATATTTCTAGCCAAACAACTTTGTGGAACAGAAGAACTCACCTTGGCCTTAAAATGCCCCCTGATGTTCTACACACTTTACCACGGCAATACTGGCAATCAGTGCTGATTTAACGCAAGGTTTGTTAGCATACTAGCTCAGAGCAACAAGGCATTCACGAGCAGTCCAGCCAACATGAAAGAAGAAGACCAGTTTGAAATCAAGGCATGGTCTTTTCAAACAGCAGTTAAATGTGAGCTGGCATAATGATGCTGCTTTGGTGAGTTTGTTGCTCTGAAAAGAAATCAGAGGTAATTTATCCAGTATACGGTATACATCAGGTCAGTTAAAAGTACCTTTGCCCTAGAGTTTCATTATGTGGTTATAATGATTTTAAAAACTGCTCATTAATATGTAAAGTAAAATAACTGTGGAACTGCGATGCTCTGGGTGGCTGCATGTTGGAGTAGCTCTGTTGACTATATGTAAGTTTTGCCTTTTTTTGGACATTTTTTTTCTAGTTTCTCAAGAAAAACTGTATATCTTTTGGACATTTTACTTTTCTGTTTCTGGTGCTGTGAAACTTGGAGGATTATGACCGCTATTTTTTCCACTTTTTTCACTTTTTGAGCATTTGTTATGATGTGTAACCATGGCAACAAGATGGTTTACAATCGGGAGCAGCTGATTAACATTGGAAAGGCTGACATAATACCTCAACTGAAGCCGCAAATCCCAAATGAGCTTAAACGCAAGAAGCATGGGTGCAGAGAGGGAGCAAAATGGAGACATCTTTGCAGCCCAGATGTTGAACTCTTGGCAGTAAGCTGTCACCCATATTATTTGCCAAGAGAGTTCATCAGTGTTGTCTTGGCAACCATTTATATTTCACCTTCAGCCATTGCTGAAAGTGCATGTGATGCCATCAGTTTCTTTGTCGCTAAGCTACAAACCCAGCACCCCAATGCATTTGTGGCTATATCTGGTGATTTTAATCATGCCTCACTCTCTGTTACACTTCCAACATTTCATCAGTTTGTCAGCTGCTCCACCAGAGAAAACAAGACATTGGATTTGTGTTATGCAAATGTAAAGAATGCATACATGTCCAAAACAAGACATCCTCTGGGACAATCAGATCACAATTTTGTTTTTCTCTGCTCAGAATACAAACCACTTGTTCAGAGGCAACTTGTGACAAGAAGACCTGTGAGAAAATGGTCACAGGACACTGAAGAAGTCCTGCAGGGTTGTTTTGAGACCACAGATTGGATGACTCTCTGCCAAAGATATGAAGAGGACATCAGTGCCATGACTGGATGTGTCACTGAATATATAAACTTCTGTGTGGACAACATCATACCCACCAGAACAGTGAGACGCTTCACTAATAACAAAACCTGAATCATCAGTGAACTGAAGAATCTGCTAAATGAGAAAAAAGAACCTTCAAGGAGGGAGACAAGGAATTATTGGGGAGTACATAGAAGTGTAGCGGGGGCAAATTGATGATTTTATCTGTTATGACCAGGAAGATATAATATTCTTTATAAATATAAAATATTAACCTGTGAGGTCTTTATTGTAATTATTCAGAAGATTCTGGGATTTAATTCAGAAGATCTAGGTTCTTTGCTTTTTCAGTGATCAACCACACTTGGTGTTACTTCAAGAAAGAGTCAGGTTTATAAAAGTAAGAATTTATTTTTCAAACAATTTAAAACATGACTAATTAAGCATATACTGTGATTGGATGTAACTAAACATGAAGAAGGAACCTATGTGTGAATGATGTCAGTCAGAGCTTCCCTATCAAAATAAGCTGAGTTCTGGTGAGAAGAATTTGGTTTGCTTTAAGCCATAAGTTGTTATCATCAGAATAACATTCAGACACAATCTGTCATGTCTACTTTACCCATTTCATAGAGACCCTCTTGGTGGATCCGAAAGTCACAGGGGTTGGCTGACCGCTGGCACCGGAGGGCTGTGGAATACCGTGGTACCAACTCTTCAGTCCAGAGATGTCTCGGGTCACAACAGTCAGGATGGAACCGTGCATCTGACGGACTCTTAAGGAGCCTAATAATATTAGCTTTGTTTATGCAGGAATTGTTTGCTCATCAGCTTTCCAGGTGCAAAAAGATTTTGACAATGTGTCAAAATCCTTGATGGTTAAAGAGGTTTTGCTACAGATGGCCGGTCTGAGCGATTCTCTGGAACTGTCGAATCTCTCAGAATGCTCTAGTTTTAAGGTTTAGCTGTTATGATTTGGACAGCCAATCAGAGGCTGACAAGTTTGGAGATGTTTTACCAAGACAACTCAGAAACCCACCTTCTTGATACAGGATGTTCTGACTAGGTTAATACTATGTGTGTCAGGGTTTAACTTAGCCGTACTTGTTATGTGTGAGAGCAGGTGTGAGGACCTTGTCGTCAAAACATGTTGATCACATGGCAGGTTCTACTAGACACCATAATGTAACATCCATTCAGTGTGCACAGATTAATGAAACATTTCATGATACTATAATTATTATAAGTAGTAATAAACAAATGTTTATTTAATGATTGAATAGAAATTATTCTTGATGTTAGCGACTGATTCGAGCTGGAGGTCTTTCTTCTGGAGGCAGACAGATGGGACCTTGGGAAAGAAGTTGTTTATCTTTCAGACTTGCAGAGTCTGTGAATCCCAGCTTTAAAGAGAACACATGCAATTTTGTGTCTCCTTTCTGACCAGATGTTGACTAGATGGTGAAAGGTCAGACAGTGCCTAAACTGACCATTGCTGGACCCTACAGAAGCAACTGAAGATCAAGATCAAAAACAGCAAGAAGGCATACAGGAAGAAGCTGGAGAAGAAACTACAGAGGAACAATATCAGAGCTGTCTGGTCAGGGATGAAGAAGATCACAGGCTTCAAGCAGATGGCAGCCTGGACACAGCCAATGAACTGAACAAGTTCTTCAATAGGTTCAGTTCAGGAACAAACCCAGCATCCTCCTTGCCTGTCCCCAGCCAGACATTCCATCCTCCTCTGATCCAACATTTTCCTGTCACACACCAGCTCTTGTGTCCTCTAACACAGTCATGGAATCTTCTGGTTCTATAAATCTGTCCTTAAACGAGTCAGGAGTTGCTGCGGCCCCATTTACCTCCCCCTGCCACCTATCTGTCTCAAGAAGTCAGATGAAGAGGCAGCTGGAGAGACTGAATAGGAACAAGGCTGCAGGTCCAGATGGTGTCAGCCCCAGAGTACTGAAGGCCTGTGCAGAGCAGCTCTGTGGGATTCTGCAGCACCTCTTCAACCTCAGCCTGGCCCAGGAGAAGGTTCCAGTGATACACCCGACAACTGCAGAGTCATCTGAGTATTTCTGTAGATGACAGGTCTCTGATTTGTACTGGAAGTCTGAGGTGTACAGGGTGAAAAGGAATGGTGAGAGGACAGTCCCCTGTGGTGCTCCAATGTTACTGATCGCCTGGTTTGATGTGCAGTTCTTCAGCCTCACAAACTGTGGTCTGTCAGGTAGTCTTTAATCCAGGTGATAGTTGAGGCCCCCACCTGTGTCTTCTGGAGTTTCTGGCAAAGTACATCAGGCTGGATTGTGTTAAATGCACTGGAGAAATCAAAGAACATGACCCTCACAGTGCTGCCTGCTTTTTCAAGATGACAGTGGGTTGGTTGAAGCAGCTGGATGATGGCATCTTCAACTCCAACTCCATGGCAATAAGCAAACTGCAGCGGGTCCTGATATGTCCCAGTTTGCTTATTCAGGTGGACCAACAGGAGTCTCTCCAGGACCTTCATGGTGTGGGATGTCAGGGCAACCGGTCAGTAGTCGTCATTGACTGATGGGCGAGTTTTCTTTGGAACTAGAACAAGGCAAGATGTCTTCCACAGGACTGGATGTCATCTACAGAAATAATCAGATGACTCTGCAGTTGTCGGGTGTATCAGAGATGGACAGGAAGCTGAGTACAGAGAGCTGGTGGAGCGCTTTGTGGCATGGTGTGGAAACAATCATCTGACCTTGAACGTGAACAAAACAAAGGAGATGATTTTAGACTTCAGAAGAAACCGGGTGGAGTCAAACACTGTTTCCATCATGGGAGAAGAAGTGGACGTGGTTGAGGAATACAAATACCTTGGAGTTCACCTGGACAACAGACTGGACTGGAGAAAGAACAGCGAAGCCGTTTACAAGAAGGGACACAGCAGACTGCACTTCTTGAGGACACTTAGGTCCTTCAGTGTCTGTAGCAAGATGCTGCAGATCTTCTACAAGTCTGTTGTTGAGAGTGTAATCTCTTCAGCCATCGTCTGTTGGGGTAGTAGCATCAGAAGCAGGGACCTGAAAAGGCTCAACAGCCTAATAAAAAAAGGCTGGTTCTGTTCTGGGGACGACTGTGGAACCACTGGAGGAGATAATGCAAAGAAGGAATCTCCAGAGAATCAAGAAAATGATGGACAACCCTGAGCATTCTCTTCACAAGACTGTCCGACAATGGAAGAGTGTCTTCAGTCAGAGGCTTCTTCAGTTTCGCTGCAACACTGACCGCTACTGGAGATCCTTCCTGCCAACAGCCATTGTAATATACAACAACTCTTTGATGACTTGATTATTATTATAATTCTGAGCTACTACCGCAATCAATTTCCCTCTGGGACTAATAAAGTATTTTTGAATTGATTTGAATGAATAAGGTTCACTTAACTTTTATGCAAACTTCTGTCTTCGTAGAGAGCATCCAAGAGTCTGCCCCTAGTGGCCATTGGTTGGAAAGGCAGTTTAAAGTATTTCTCCATTGGCCTTATTCTTTCGGGTTTATAAAAGTTTAGTTTTAAAAATGCAAGCATATAGAAACAGAAAATGACAGCATTTTATTTTCCTAAAGAAATATGAACTGGAATACACAAACGAGGATTAAAAAGATCCACATAATCTGAATATTTAAGTTGGCCAGAGGTCATGCCGTGTCACAGCTGGTGTGCTCATGAACCCAGATGGTTCGTATGTTTTAATGCGGGCCTAACCTAAGCTGATTGTCTCCCTCTAAAATGTTGTCTCCTCAGTGCTCCAGAAGTACAGAGAAACAACCACACAACCATATTAAACAGTGCAAACCATGGAGCCTTAGAGCCAAGCATGAGTCAGGGGGTCATAGTTCAGGCGGGGCTAATGAGACACACTACTGCACAAGAGGCCAGCGTGGACTCACAACAATAGATCCTTTCTGCCGTTGACTATTTACTCCCGGGCACACTCCTCTTTGTTTTCCGCCCCAGTACAGTCATGTCACCGTTTGACTACACTTCACTACAACTGGACACTTTCTCTCACATGGCGATAATAAACAGTTTAAAAGATTAAGACAGAGAAGAAAATGAAATAAAAGCAA